>NC_136517.1:3620000-3662500 GCF_053919585.1 Euprymna scolopes
ACCCCTGTAGCTCATGTCCCTGATAGTAGCCCCCACATCAAAGTGGCAATGTGCATTATTTGGGGTGAAAATGTAATTAAAACATATATATATATATATATATATATATATATAGGGGGAATTAGACCTGGAGTCTAAAGAACAAAGTTTGTTTTAATTTATTAATACTTTAAAAGAACAGCGCTCATACGCTCATATTAATGTAGATCTGTAATAAGCTCAATACGTATATTTACCCTAGAGCTATATTAATATTGAGTATAAAAATTAATGATTGTAAATTATTCATTTGGTCACAATACAACAACATTCCAAAATATGTACTGACGAACTTTAAAACAAATTTTCTAATGCAACTCAATAACGACTATCCACCTTACTACAAAAATGCTCGTTTTATTTTGGTGTCCTCAACTCCCCACCCCATTTCACCCTACCCACCCATGTTTTTGCTGATTAGTAGACTATATTCAAAAACACCATCTTTCTCAATTATTGTCAATGTTTATTGTCAATTTAAATAAAATGAATATCGTTTCCGAAACGATCGTACACTCAATTTGATTTTGTTTGTTCGTCCTTTTGAAACTGATTTATAATTTACAATTATTAATCTTTAGACTCAATATATGTATACAGTACCCCGCAAAAGTTTACAATACAGATGTGAAAGTGTTAGTGTTTGTATTTCTAGCATCCAAATGGTAATCAAACTTTTTATAAACATAGAAAATGTATTGAAACCAAGATAGGAACACTGGGAAAAAATTAAAAATAACAATTTAACACAACGCGAAGAGAAAACTCCATAATTAGCAACGCAAAAGTTTACAACACATTTACAAAATAATTAGATTTCTCAATAATTTTCTGACGGTTTATCATGGTAAAATGCTTAGAAGCTTCTAGAATGTTTAGGAATATGCAATAGTGTTGTGAAACTGGATCCCACTCCATAATGGACTCGTCCATATCCTATATAATCAGCTCTTAAGGCCTGTACGGTGGAGCGAGATTTCAACGAATATTGTACCTCGGGAGCGAGATCTTACTGATACCTGTAACTAATACTATTCTCTTTATCTTTCTCTATATCCCTGTACCTTTCCTTAATGTACTTGTAAACCACATACTAAGTGTTTTCCCATGTTGTTCTTGTGGACCCAACTGAACAACAAATATACATCGAAGTAAACAATTAGTAAAAGTATTGCGTTATTCTTTATCTAATAACCGTATTGTAAGCAGTGGTTGCTTATGGGAAAGAATAAACAGATTGGTCAAGAACTCAAAAAACAAATTGTAATTCTTCATCAAAGTGGATTGGGATATAGAACAATATCCAAACAGTTGATGGTTCCATTGAATTCTGTTGGAACAATAATTCGGCACCGGAAGTCTCAAAATCCACCCTTCCTTTTGCCAGATCAGGTCGTCTTCGAAAAATAACCAAACGTGCTGAAAGGTTATTAACAAGAAAGGTTATGAATTAGCCAAGAATTACTCTTTGAGAGCTGCAGGAGGACTTGGAAAACAGTGAAATTAAAGTTAATAAGGACACAATCAGTAGAACCATTCATGTTAAAGACATCTTTTCTAGATCAGCAAGGAAAACTCCCCTTCTTAAGCCAAAACATGTTCGTGCTAGGCTTAATTTTGCAAATGAGTATGCAAGCAGGCTTCTAGAACTTTGGCATAACGTACTTTGGTCAGATGAACCCAAAATTGACTTGTTTTCCAAAAACACCGAAAGTTTGGAGATAAAAGGTACTGAATACCAGTATAAAAAACGCCATTCCAACAGTAAAATTTGGAGGAGAATCAATTTTGATCTGTGGGTTGTTTTAGTGCAGAAGGTGTAGGAAAAGTAGAAATAATAAAATGCATTATAAATTTATATTATAACATTATTAATCGGGTCTGAAATATGAGAGCATATATCTACAACGGTGCAAATAGTTTTACAAATTTTTTTATTTCATATAAAGTAAATTATATTTACATTCTACTACGTGTATGATATAATGCTATTAGGTATATAAGATTTTTTATTTTACACAGTGATCACCACTTATCAAGGCCCGGAAGCCACTCAGGGATAAGGGTTATTGCAAGTACATTACGTTAGTGTGGAGATTTGATGAAGTGTTTAATTAAGGGGGCGGTTCATTAGGAATTTATTTTGCATTGTTTGAATTTATTAAGTTTGTATTTATTTTGCCTACATAGTATAGAATATTTCAATTCAAATTAACACACACACACACACACACACGCACACACAAACACGCACACACACACACACACACACACACACACACACATATATATATATATATATATATATATATATATATATATATATATATATATATATATATATATATATATATACAGTGCCCCGCAAAAGTTTACAATACACATTTGAAATGTTAGTTTTTGTATTTCTAGCTTCATAGGAGTATCTTGGAGAAAACCTTAAAGAAAGTGTTAAATTGGTAAATGGTAATGAAACTTTTTATAAGCATAGAAAATGTATTAAAACTAAGATAGGAACAGTGGGAAAAACAAAAAATTATAATTTAAAACAACGCGAAAAGAAACCTTAATAATTAGTAATGAAAAAGTTTACAACACATTTACAAAATAATATCTAGTATTTTGTAGCATAACCATTATTGTTGATTACAGCATGAAAACGTTTTGAGTAATCTCCCACATGTGTCTTGTGTTATTTTATTCCATTCTTCCACATAAATTCTCTCCAATTCTCGCAGATTCGAAGGTTCTCTTCTATGGGCCCTTAATTTCAATTCTCCCCATAAATTCCCTATAGGGTTGAGATCGGGAGATTGACTAGGCCACTTTAAAACATTCACTTTATTTGAATCAAACCATTTTTGTCTGAGTTTCGCAGTGTGTTTTGGATCGTTATCATGTTGAAAGACCCAGTTTGATTTCAATTTGAGCAATTTAACACTTTCTTTAAGGTTTTATCCAAGATACTCCTATGAAGTGGTCCATTCATTTTTCTTTTTAATATTTCAGGGAAAAAGTAGTCAATACCTTAGTAGAGCTGAATGGTTTTTTTTTTATTTCAACATCGGGTTTTTTTGTTTTTTTTTGTTGTTGTTTTTGCTTAAATCATTACAAATTGTTTCAATCAACGGGACAATATTAGCCTGCCGATCTCTTCAAACAACTCAAGTAAAAATAAATTTTTAAAAACTATTCTTTAAGATTATTTAAAAGAAAGATGCTGTAGTATTTCTTTTAAAGAGGTTTAAATAATATATATATATATATATATATATATATATATATATATATATATATATATATTGATACTCCCGTTGAATAAATAAGAAATTATTTCCATTTAAAATCCAGTTGCATGCATGTAAAATTGAGAAAATCACGCTTGAAATTTGTCAACATTATATGAATAAGCTAAATTCAAGCAAAATGACCAAAAATTTTACCTGGTGTCTTGTTTATCTAAAACCAAACTTTAATTTTCACTTAAAATGATTCCTCGTTTAATGATATTCATTAAGAATAAAATAAAGTAATAAAATTTAGCAAAAAAATAAATAAAAATAAAAATATAAAACTATTTTAATGTACGGATTTTTTCTCGCGTTATCTTTTGACCGCGACCTTTTAAACGTGACCAAAATTGTTAAAAAAAAAAAAAAAAGAAAAAGAATGGGCTGGAGATGCCCAAGAAGTGAAAACATGGAGAAATATTGACGACCGAAAAACTGGAATGGAATGTTCACAAACTTTCTCTGTATCAAATTGTCGTAGTCGCCAGTAGACTAAAAAAAAAAAAAGGATACAAGTAAAAAGAAAAATATGGCGTTATTAATGTTGTCGTCTGCGAGAGACAGACAGACACGGAGTGGAGAAAATAAAAATGGTGACAGATGCGAAGATGGAGTCTAAAAAAAAAAAAGAAAATGAAGAAGTAGCCGACACGCTTGCAACCTCCTGCAGTCATCTTGTTCGGAGAGCGGCTAATTGACATTTTTACAATCTTCTGGATGGGCAAGAGAAGAAATGCCAGTGGGTGTTGAGGAGCGTAATGGAGGAATTTGGAATGGGACAAAGAAATGAGACGAGACGTTTCTTAGGGGCGGACGACTGAGGATAAACATGAAAAAAAAAATGTTATCCCGTGACAAAAAAAAAAAAAGATTTGATTATAAGATTCGGAAAATTGGAAAGACAAGACTCGAGGAATGAAAATGAAGAAATAATCAAAAACTTTTTTTTTTTAATTTTATTTTATTTTTTTCTTCTAATAAATGACCAGCGTTTGAGGCAGATTTTTGTTTGAATAAGTTCGGCATTTCAGATTAGGATATTGAACGAAAATTGAAAGTGGAGTTGGTATAATTCAAAATTCCAGAGATGGGCCATTCTCATCTTACTTTTAACATACACATTTTTTGAAGATTATTCATGGTTATTGAATAGAAAGTCGCCTAATTATTACTTCCGGATTTTAACCATAATTACGCAGAGGTTTTCTGGTGGTTGCCGTTTCTTTTTAAAAAAAAAATGTATTAATTACTCTTGTTGTTGGCGACCATGTCTACAGCAGACTCTGTGTGGGGATAAGCGATCACTCACTGGCAATAACCCGTGGTATTCCTTGGAGTCTGAGTGACAACAAGTTTCACAGATTTCCAGTGCTCTCCACCTTTCTCGATAACCAGTGTAGATAACTTCACGTTATCGCAACAGCCGCTTACATTTGAATGATTCACAATTCCGGGGATGGAACATTCTCATTTTGCTTTTAATGTATACCTTTGTTGTAGATTTTGATTACAGAATAGAAAGTCACTTAATTATTACTTCCGGATTTTAACCATAATTACGTAGAGGTTTTCTAATGGTTATCGTTGTTTGTTTTTTAAGAATTATTATTTAATTTCTATTTACCTTGAAAATATTTGTTTATTACTCTTGTTATTGACGATCGTGTCTACTGCGAACTATGTAAGGAGATGAGCGAGATGTTTGTTCACATTACATTTAAACTTCTGCAGGTTAGTACAGTCAATGGAGCAGAAAACGGGGGTGGAATTCCAAAGTCTATCAGTCTGGGTTAAGAAGATATTAGAGGAGACTTCTACAACGAAGGAGTGAGATTTTGCTTTTAGACGGGTATTTGGGGGGGGGGGTATTTACGTAAAAGGAGGCACAAGTGCTTTGGTTTTGTCAGGGCACATTCCATTAAAATACCTGTTAAACAGGCACGTGCGGTGAAGGAACACAGGTCGGGGTTGTTTAATGTTGCAGGATTATTAAATTAGACATATTTTTTAACCCCGTCTATTAGAGAATAACTAGTTGTAGATATATACGGCATAATCACGTTGACACACCGGTTCTCGTCAGATCACCGAAGTTAAGCGACGTTGAGCCTGGTTAGTATCAGATGGGTGACCATTTGGGAATTTTAGGCGCTGGGTGTGCTCTCTGCTTATCTCGGCATTGTTTCCAGTCGTCCTGTACTTCACTTGCCACTGGTATGCAACAATGTTGACTCAGGAGAGACGAGGTTGGTGACTGCGCAACTCTTGCCACACAAATTTCACAGTGGGTATCCATAGTCTGTTAAAACTGAAGGAAGCCACGAGTTGTAGATGCACCAGCCCATATGTAGCAACAGTATTCCATGCTTGGGCGAATGGTGGCTTTGAAGACGTATAGAATACTCTCAGATGGGAGTAATTTTCTAGTACGGTAGAGAGAGTCCACTTTCTTTGCATTAATTTGGCCAAAATGTATTTGTTCTAACTCATGTTAAGCTGAGTAATTTGAAATGATGAAATCCGAAGCAAGATGTTATTTGTCTTAGCAATTAATGGCTGTGAATGTTGTTGTTGTTGTTGTTGTTGTTGTTGTTTGGAATACTTAAAGAAATGAATTTAGTTGTAGTTGGAATTTATTTGCAGTAGCATTAAATGTTACCATCCATTTAGGGCCTCATTCCATAACCGACTAAAGGCCGTTTTCTAAGGTGTCTGTCATTGGCTTGGATATGTGTACTTTTGTTTTTCCCTCATCTCTATAATAAACGATAGTGCCATCAATAAATATACCCATCTCAGACACAATGTTATCAAGGATATCGTTTAAGAATGTCCGAAATAATAAAGGTCTGAGAATCGACCGCGGCAGCATACCTGCATTTATATCATGTTATTTAAATTTATGACAATGGGGGGGGGGAAGGCAACCTAGGTTTAATATTATCATCATTATTATTAGTAGTAGTAGTTACACTCACATTATACACACATTACACACACATTACATACACACATATTATACACGCACACACTGCACACACACACATAAATTACAAACACATATAACACACACATATTATACGTACACACATTACACACGAACATATTACACACGCACAGATTGCAGGCACATACACACACATTACATGCACACACATTATATGCATACATATTACATGCACAAACATTACACACACATTTGACACACACATTACCTATACAGATTACATGCACACAAACTACACAGAAATATAATACACTCACACACATTATAAACACATTACACACATTACATACATATTGAACGCAGATAAATTACAAATACATATTACATGCAAATATTACACATACACATTAAACACAGAAATTACAACATTATGCACATAAATATTACACATACATTATACGCGCGCATACGCACACACCTTACACACACATTATAAAATACAGTACAGGCACATTACAAACACATTATATGCATCGTACACACACATTGAATGCACACATATTGCACACAAAGGTTAAACACATATTACATTCACACACACTGCACACACATTGCACGCACACACATTACACACACATTAAATACACATTAAACTCACACATATTACACACATAAAATACACATATATTAGAAACATACATTACACACACATTTCATGCACACAATAAACACACACATTATACACACACATTTCACACACATATTAAACACATATTATAGGAACATACATAAGACACACATTACATTCCCATTATACTCACATTACACACATACACATTACACACATACACATTACACATATACTATAAGAACACATTACGCACGTACATTACTCACACATTTCATACACACATGATGCACAAAGATTTTAAACACACATTACATAATACACACATTTTACAATCACATTATACGCACAAACATTACACGCACACATATTACAAGCATACATATAGCAAGTACATTACACACACATTACAAACACATTACACACACATTACACACGCAGTAACATTACATACATATTACACACATATAATCTGTAAAAAAATTACACACACTTACATTACACACACACATTACACACACATATTACACATACACTACGCGCGCACACATTATGCAGACACATAACACACATATTACACGCACTCATTGCATGCATTGGGCACGTTACATACATTACACATTCGCAAACATTACGGACGAACACATTACATACACACATTAGCCACACATTCTATACACATTATACAGACATCACGCACACATAAATTACAAACACACATTACATAGACGTTATGCACAGATACGTTACAGATACATTACGCACAAATTACGCACGTACATTAAATACACATTACACACACATTACATGCACATATTACATACACATATTACTCACACGCATGTTACATATATTACACAAACACACATTACACGCCAATTACAAGCACATTACACACACATTAAACACACATTATACGCACATACTACACACACACATTACACACACATTATAAATATACATATTACACATACATGATAAGGAGACATTACGTACACACATTTTATACACACATTATACACATTTTATTCCAATTTATACACACTTATTATACACATATTACACATACATTATATACACGCAAATTATACACACATTGCACATACATTAAACACACACACATTACGCACACATTACACGAACACAATATACGCACATATTACACACACATTACATGCACATTATATACACAATACACATATTATACACACACATTACACACATCACACACTGTACACACAATTACATACACGCACACACATGACACGCACACACATTGCACATTTATTACAAACACATACACATTACACACGCAATACATATACACATCAATGATTTACATACGCAGCTCAGCAAAACTCATCTCTATAGATAGATACACGCATACCTATGCAAAAACACACCTCCACATACACTAAAGGAATACACTAGAACAACTTCACTCACCACACACATACACACAGATACACACACATACACACACACACATACATACACATACACACACACATACACACACACAGCACACAGATCGAATGTAGCAGCAAGTCATGGGAACATATACCATCCACTAAGACTATGCAACCCCTACAGCTATTTCGTATCTAGAAAACTGAACTATTAAACCTAACATAATGATATGAAATAAGAAGGAGAAAGAAGCAACCTTAGTAGAAGTTAGTGTCTCTAGTGGTGCTGGGTTAAATAGAGCTAAAAGATAACAAAATACTAAGGTATTATAGACGAGATTAAAAGAAACCGGAATTTTAGGAAGATCTTCATCATTCCAGTAATTATAGCAGCAAGCAGACTCATGAAAAAGAATTTCAAAAACTATTTGTTAAATATACCTAGTGAACCAAGTGCAAGGGGCATACTAACAATTGCACTTAAGGAGACGATTAGAGTCTTAGTATGATCTTTCAATTAGGATGTATGAGATAGTAGGTGAATGTCTAGAATTCGGTAGGATGCTACATCCCCAGCCATAAGAAAATGATGAATTTTAAAAAAAGAGACATCCACTCAAACGCACACAAAAACAAGTCATTTCAACATACGTGCAGACATATAAAGCCACGTGCAAACACATTTATACTAGTGTTAAGAAAGAATCGGAATTAGGAATCAAAAAAGTCGAAACTTTTTAAAAGTATCGGAATCGGAAAAAAAATTGAGCCTATTTTTCGATGCTAATAAACAATATTTGTTATTGTTTTGTTTGTATTTAAAACTTAATTTTTAATTGCTGGTATTAATTTTAATAAAATAATAAATATTTATTGATGATAAAATATCAATTAAACTAGAATCTATAGATCACCTTCGAGACATTTTTGCGTTCATGAAACTATATGTACATGTTATATTGGTTTTTACGGTGATTTTTCCTCCGCCCCAAAAAAGAGAACAATTTATGGCTCCATATTTAGAGACCGTAAGTGAATCGGAAATTGTATTGGAATCAAGAATTTAGAAGAGACTCCATAATTGTATCGGAATCGGGAAAAATATTGGAATCGTCCCATCACTAATTTATACGCCCTAATATTAACACTTTAGCAGAAGCATTGTAGAACAGTGACGTTGTTTTTTAGTTTTTTGTTTTTTGTTTTTTGTTTTTTTTTTTGATTTGTGGTGAAATTCTCTCGATTCCGACAGGTGACAATGGATGACGGCTTGCGATCAGAATCTCTAATTCGCCCCCCCCTTACCTTCTATATTCTTCTTTGCTGTATCGTATCTGTTCGTCAGATCTCTTAGACCACAATTACGAGGCGACAGCTTGCGTAGATATCAACATAAAGAAAGGATGGCATGTCTGTCGGCATCTGTCTCAAAGCGAATATCGGTCCGCCAACAGGCGCGTTTGTTTTCTATTATTTCTTTATTTTTTTATTTATTTTTTATCGATACTTAACCAACGAGGATCACCTTTCTTAGAACTTCAGTGCCGTGTGCAACTCACCGCCGTCGCGGAAGATGATGTCGGTAAAGTGCATTTCCATAACCAAAGTTTCTTTCCGTGAACTACCCGTACGTGAAAAACAATACCACAGAGTTGCTTCCAAGCTGGATGCGACATGGTCGTTTTCAAATTGAATGTTACGAAATCTGTCCAGTTGTCCCCAATCCTTACGGTCTTATCTCACTGTCCGCCTGACAATTTCATTAACTCTTATCCTCAAATGGTTTGGGGTCTTGATAAGCAGTGACCTGTTAGTACAAAACACCCAAATCTTGATAGTGTAATCAGTCTAGAAGAAAGAAAACTTTGAAGTAACACTAGTCTTTCTCTGCTTACTGTTTCAGATGGTATAACGTTATCGCAGATAGCTTTATTAGGGGTTTACAACAATGTTCTTACATAAGAATAGGGTTGTACACTATGTGGACTAGTCATTTGTCGAGCAACTAGAAATGTGTGTGTGTGTGTGTGTGTGTGTGTCACGTACTTCTTTTCTTATACAGTCGTTTGCTACTCGTGTTGGCTTAAAATTGTAAATAGAAGTCTTTTGTAACACAACAATAATGACACAGTTCTCCTTATGTTTTGTAACACAACAATAATGACACAGTTCTCCTTATGTTTTGTAACACAACAATAATGACACAGTTCTCCTTATGTTTTGCAGACATTGTTGAGATTTATTCTGCTTCGGGTCATCTCTGATGGTTTTGTAAACTACATGTTTGAAAGTCCGTCGTTCGCTCCCAGGAGACATGACTGACTAACTCATCCGATTCTCGTCGTTTTCTTGTTTCTACAGAACTCCCGATCTCAGAAAATTGTGTCATCTTTGACGTTTGAAATGAGACCAACATTTTTTGTCATCGACCTGTTATTGTTTGTAAATTCTTTATCAGTAAAATATTGATGTATTTTCACAACTGTTTATTCTAACATTCCTTAACTTAATTTTGCAAACTGCATATTTATATAGTTAACCTACTCGATTCTTGTTACCATAGGGTTCAATCTGTTACATTGGGGTCAAGTAATGAGGTCAAGTTAAATTTTTTAAATCCTAGAAAATGAGTTTGCTAAGAAATAAAATAACAAATTCCAAAAGTAATATCCTTCACTGATTACCTCTTTCACTCATTACGGGTTGAATAGTATTACTGCTATTACTGTGGTGCTATTCTCAAGGTGCTTCTCAAGGTCCAGAGGCCATTCGTTGATAATGTTTAATGAATGTACAGTAGTCAATAGGATAATATTGTTGTGGAAATTTGGTAAATTGGATTACTTAAGGGGACGGTTTAGCAGGAATTTGTTTACGTTGGACTTGAAGACGACCAACTTGTAGTTAGCTAGAAAGCAGGAAAACGGAAGAATTCTACAGGCGTGCAGTTCTAAGAAAGGAGCATTGTTCATGGAATCTAAGTTTAGGTTTAGACACAGATAAAGCGTGGGGGAAATTATTGACAGTGGTTTCAGCTAGACGAGTGTTTTTCGGGAAAGTCAGGCCAGGGGGACCATAGATTAGAACTCAGACAAGCACTTGCCATAAAAATAACGATAAAGCAGAGACAGGCTCGTAACGACTCTTCTGTGGGAAATCGGTTGCAGGAAAGAGAAAAGGGCATCTCACACTAAGCTACGAAGTCTATTTTGAACTCTGTCAAGGCGGGATAAACTGCTTTTAGCAGCTCCTACCCAGATGTGAAAACAGTACTCCATCATTGGCCGTACCTGGCTTTTATATAGGTAGAGAATTACATCAGGAGTGAGATATCTGCTGAGCGGTAGAACGATCCCACTATTTTTCAAATGAACTTGGCAACAGATTTGATGTACGTGTTCCATTTCAGTTCAGAAGTAAAGGTCAAGTCCAGAAGCTTGTCAAAACATGAAGCCTCCCAAGACGAGAGCCATTCATTTCAACTGATGCCAGATGGGGATCAGAGTGTTGATTATGTAAAGATAGAAGCTTGGTTTTAGATGCATTAAAAGTAACTACTTTTTCCCCACGTGCTCAAGATCAGAAAAGAGAGACTCACAGAACTTGGTCATTTACGGTCGTTGAATTGTTGCCATAAATGGTAGTGTCGTCAGCATAAATGTCTACAAATAATCTAAAAATGTTATTTAGAAGATCATTGATGTAGATCAGGAATAGAGTTGAGCCCAGATTTTGTGTAATTAAAGGATTTATGCAATTAAAACATTTTCTGTATTTAAAACATTTTATAAAATTAAAACATTTTAAGTAATTATTTATTTCATGTAATCAAAACATTTAGGATAATTAAAACATTTTGTATAATAAAAAAACTTTTGTGTAAATGAAACATGTAGTAAAAATGTTCTATGTGATTAATACGTTTTATGGAATTAAAACATTTATGTGATTAAAAATTTTATATAATACAAACATTTTTTGTAATTGAAACACTTTGTAATCACTACATTTTGCGTAATTCAACCATTGTATGCAATCAAAACGTTTATGTAATTAAAACATTTTTGGTATAGCGTAAAGAAAACATTGTATGTAATTTTAACTTTTTATGTGATTCAAACATTTTATGTAATTAAAACATTTTGTGTAATTCAAACACTTTATGCAATTAAAACATTTTGTATGATTCAAACATTTTGTGTAATTAAAATATTTTTCTAATTTAAACAGTTTATGTAACAAAAACATTGCTTGTAATTAAAACATTTCGTTCAATTAACACATTTTTGTAATTAAAACATTTTGTGTGATTAAACAATTTTTTGTAATTTGAATATTCATGCGATTAAAACATTTTGTGTGATTAAACAATTTTTTGTAATTTGAATATTTATGCAATTAAAACATTTTGTGTGATTAAACAATTTTTTGTAATTTGAATATTTATGCGATTAAAACATTTTGTGTGATTAAACAATTTTTTGTAATTTGAATATTTATGCGATTAAAACATTTTGTGTGATTAAACAATTTTTTGTAATTTGAATATTTATGCGATTAAAACATTTTGTGTGATTAAACAATTTTTTGTAATTTGAATATTTATGTGATTAAAACATTTTGTGTGATTAAACAATTTTTTGTAATTTGAATATTTATGCGATTAAAACATTTTGTGTGATTAAACAATTTTTTGTAATTTGAATATTTATGCGATTAAAACATTTTGTGTGATTAAACAATTTTTTGTAATTTGAATATTGATGCGATTAAAACATTTTGTGTGATTAAACAATTTTTTGTAATTTGAATATTTATGTGATTAAAACATTTTGTGTGATTAAACAATTTTTTGTAATTTGAATATTTATGCGATTAAAACATTTTGTGTGATTAAACAATTTTTTGTAATTTGAATATTTATGTGATTAAAACATTTTGTGTGATTAAACAATTTTTTGTAATTTGAATATTTATGCGATTAAAACATTTTGTGTGATTAAACAATTTTTTGTAATTTGAATATTTATGTGATTAAAACATTTTGTGTGATTAAACAATTTTTTGTAATTTGAATATTTATGCGATTAAAACATTTTGTGTGATTAAACAATTTTTTGTAATTTGAATATTTATGCGATTAAAACATTTTGTGTGATTAAACAATTTTTTGTAATTTGAATATTTATGCGATTAAAACATTTTGTGTGATTAAACAATTTTTTGTAATTTGAATATTTATGCGATTAAAACATTTTGTGTGATTAAACAATTTTTTGTAATTTGAATATTTATGCGATTAAAACATTTTGTGTGATTAAACATTTTTTTTGTAATTTGAATATTTATGCGATTAAAACATTTTGTGTGATTAAACAATTTTTTGTAATTTGAATATTTATGCGATTAAAACATTTTGTGTGATTAAACAATTTTTTGTAATTTGAATATTTATGCGATTAAAACATTTTGTGTGATTAAACAATTTTTTGTAATTTGAATATTTATGCGATTAAAACATTTTGTGTGATTAAACAATTTTTTGTAATTTGAATATTTATGCGATTAAAACATTTTGTGTGATTAAACAATTTTTTGTAATTTGAATATTTATGCGATTAAAACATTTTGTGTGATTAAACAATTTTTTGTAATTTGAATATTTATGCGATTAAAACATTTTGTGTGATTAAACAATTTTTTGTAATTTGAATATTTATGCGATTAAAACATTTTGTGTGATTAAACAATTTTTTGTAATTTGAATATTTATGCGATTAAAACATTTTGTGTGATTAAACAATTTTTTGTAATTTGAATATTTATGCGATTAAAACATTTTGTGTGATTAAACAATTTTTTGTAATTTGAATATTTATGCGATTAAAACATTTTGTGTGATTAAACAATTTTTTGTAATTTGAATATTTATGTGATTAAAACATTTTGTGTGATTAAACAATTTTTTGTAATTTGAATATTTATGCGATTAAAACATTTTGTGTGATTAAACAATTTTTTGTAATTTGAATATTGATGCGATTAAAACATTTTGTGTGATTAAACAATTTTTTGTAATTTGAATATTTATGTGATTAAAACATTTTGTGTGATTAAACAATTTTTTGTAATTTGAATATTTATGCGATTAAAACATTTTGTGTGATTAAACAATTTTTTGTAATTTGAATATTTATGTGATTAAAACATTTTGTGTGATTAAACAATTTTTTGTAATTTGAATATTTATGCGATTAAAACATTTTGTGTGATTAAACAATTTTTTGTAATTTGAATATTTATGCGATTAAAACATTTTGTGTGATTAAACAATTTTTTGTAATTTGAATATTTATGCGATTAAAACATTTTGTGTGATTAAACAATTTTTTGTAATTTGAATATTTATGCGATTAAAACATTTTGTGTGATTAAACATTTTTTTTGTAATTTGAATATTTATGCGATTAAAACATTTTGTGTGATTAAACAATTTTTTGTAATTTGAATATTTATGCGATTAAAACATTTTGTGTGATTAAACAATTTTTTGTAATTTGAATATTTATGTGATTAAAACATTTTGTGTGATTAAACAATTTTTTGTAATTTGAATATTTATGCGATTAAAACATTTTGTGTGATTAAACAATTTTTTGTAATTTGAATATTTATGTGATTAAAACATTTTGTGTGATTAAACAATTTTTTGTAATTTGAATATTTATGCGATTAAAACATTTTGTGTGATTAAACAATTTTTTGTAATTTGAATATTTATGTGATTAAAACATTTTGTGTGATTAAACAATTTTTTGTAATTTGAATATTTATGCGATTAAAACATTTTGTGTGATTAAACAATTTTTTGTAATTTGAATATTTATGTGATTAAAACATTTTGTGTGATTAAACAATTTTTTGTAATTTGAATATTTATGCGATTAAAACATTTTGTGTGATTAAACAATTTTTTGTAATTTGAATATTTATGTGATTAAAACATTTTGTGTGATTAAACAATTTTTTGTAATTTGAATATTTATGCGATTAAAACATTTTGTGTGATTAAACAATTTTTTGTAATTTGAATATTTATGTGATTAAAACATTTTGTGTGATTAAACAATTTTTTGTAATTTGAATATTTATGCGATTAAAACATTTTGTGTGATTAAACAATTTTTTGTAATTTGAATATTTATGTGATTAAAACATTTTGTGTGATTAAACAATTTTTTGTAATTTGAATATTTATGCGATTAAAACATTTTGTGTGATTAAACAATTTTTTGTAATTTGAATATTTATGCGATTAAAACATTTTGTGTGATTAAACAATTTTTTGTAATTTGAATATTTATGCGATTAAAACATTTTGTGTGATTAAACAATTTTTTGTAATTTGAATATTTATGCGATTAAAACATTTTGTGTGATTAAACATTTTTTTTGTAATTTGAATATTTATGCGATTAAAACATTTTGTGTGATTAAACAATTTTTTGTAATTTGAATATTTATGCGATTAAAACATTTTGTGTGATTAAACAATTTTTTTGTAATTTGAATATTTATGCGATTAAAACATTTTGTGTGATTAAACATTTTTTTTGTAATTTGAATATTTATGCGATTAAAACATTTTGTGTGATTAAACAATTTTTTGTAATTTGAATATTTATGCGATTAAAACATTTTGTGTGATTAAACAATTTTTTGTAATTTGAATATTTATGCGATTAAAACATTTTGTGTGATTAAACAATTTTTTGTAATTTGAATATTTATGCGATTAAAACATTTTGTGTGATTAAACAATTTTTTGTAATTTGAATATTTATGCGATTAAAACATTTTGTGTGATTAAACAATTTTTTGTAATTTGAATATTTATGTGATTAAAACATTTTGTGTGATTAAACAATTTTTTGTAATTTGAATATTTATGCGATTAAAACATTTTGTGTGATTAAACAATTTTTTGTAATTTGAATATTTATGCGATTAAAACATTTTGTGTGATTAAACAATTTTTTGTAATTTGAATATTTATGCGATTAAAACATTTTGTGTGATTAAACAATTTTTTGTAATTTGAATATTTATGCGATTAAAACATTTTGTTTAATCAAACATTTTCGATTACAACATTTATTTACCTAAACCATTTATGTTATAATATTTTACATAATTTAAACATTTGACATATTTAAAATATTTTATACAATTAAAAAGTTTTATTACTAAAAATGTTCAGTAATTAAAACATTTTATGTGATTAAAACCGTCTTTGTAGTTTATATATTTTATGTCATGGTAACATTTTGTGTAACAAAAGTATTTTGTGTAATTTTAAAAAATTTTTTTAATTTAAACATTCATGCAATTGTAACATATTTTGTAATTAAACAGTTTTGTAATAAAATCATTTTATGTAATAAAACATTTTTTTAATTCAAACATTTTTCTAATTTAAACCTTTTTATAATTTTAACATTTATGTAATTGTAACATATTTTGTTATTAAACATTTTTGGTAATTAAACATTTTTGTAATTAAAACATATTATGTAAGTTAAACCTTTTTCATAATTTTAACATTTATATAATTGTAACATGTTTTGTAATTAAACATTTTTGATAGTTAAATATTTTTAATTAAAACTTTTATGTAATTTAAACTATTTTATAATTTGAATATTTATGAAATTAAAAAAAATTGCGTAATTAAAACATTTTGCGTGATTAAAATTTTTGTGATATTTATATAATTGAAATATTTTGTGTATGCAAAACATTTTATGTAATTAAAACATTTTGTGCAATTAAACATTTTATATAGACATGTTATGTAATTAAAACATTCAGGTGATTTTTTTTATTTGGGGTACTTAATCCATTTTATGTAAATTAAATATATTGTATAATAAAAACGTTTTAAATAATTAAAACATTTTATGTAATAAACGTGCATTGCATTAAACATTTTATGTAATTAAAACATTCATGTGATTCTAACATTTTATTTAATTAAAACATTTCGAATAATTAAAACATTTTCTGCAATTAAACATTTTATGTAATTAAAATATGTATTTCATTAAAACATTTTATGTAATTTAAAGATTTACTTATTTTTGAAAATATGCAATAAAACATTTATGTAATTAAAACATTCATGTGATTGTAACATTTTCGGTAATTAAAACATTTTGTGCAATTTAACATTTTATGTGATTAAAACATTTTGTGTAATTTAACATTTTATGTGATTAAAACATTTTGTGTAATTTAACATTTTATGTGATTAAAACATTTTGTGTAATTTAACATTTTATGTAATTAAAACATGTATTTCATTAAAACATTTTATGTAATTTTAACATTTTATGTAATTAAAACATTTACCTATTTAAAGAAAGTTTATGTAATAAAAACATTTATGTAATTTAAACATCTATCGGAAAATGACTTAGGAGGAAGATTAAAGGTTCATTTGTCATGCATAATACGTATTGTGTTTCGAAATTGCAAAAGCCCAAAAAGGTTGATTTGCCGTAA
Source organism: Euprymna scolopes (assembly GCF_053919585.1). Taxonomy (NCBI): domain Eukaryota; kingdom Metazoa; phylum Mollusca; class Cephalopoda; order Sepiida; family Sepiolidae; genus Euprymna; species Euprymna scolopes. The sequence goes on from NC_136517.1 coordinate 3,637,878, forward strand.
AACAGGTTGACATAACCGTTATATCAAGACCGATAACATCCTTTACTCTTGGACACCATTAGCCCTTACCAAACGCTCTTCCTGTGGGTTGCTTTACGACAATACAAAAAAGTTATAAATAACCAGTTTCAAGTGAAGCAAAAGGTCCATGTGAAATATAGGAACAATTTAGCATCGCCTTTGGGAATTTTAGTTTGTTAGAGATTTTTTGATGTTGTTTTGTTTTGTTTTTGTTTTTTTTTAATTTTTATTTAAGAGTAAAGCATTGAGTGTTGCCTGCTGTTAATGTCCACCATTTTTGAAGTCACAAAAAAAACAGACACCCAACTAACCTGTCAACAACGAGCGAGACATATATATATATATATATATATATATATATATATATATATATATATATATATATATATATATATATATATATATATATATATATATTCCCAAAAACGAAATTCAAAACAAATTTTCTTTTGGCCCAACTAAGTGTCCGGTCTATTTTATTAGTCTCATCAGTAAAGTTTTTTTTGTTGTTGCTTTGTTTTGTTTTTTGTTGGGTTTTTTTTTTTTGGTTTTTTTTTTTATAAAATTACGTCTGTTTTATTCCGTTGTTTTTATGCGGCACCAGAGCTACCTTCCCAGCCTTTCAGAAAGATTCATTTTCCACACTAAAAACAAAAGTAGTTTATAAATTTACATTTCAGTGTGAGGCTGATTCGTTTGGTCAAACTCTTCGACACTTGGAAGTCAGAAAAGCACGCTTTAAAAGGTCACGGGGTTTGAACGAAAGCGTATTAACAATGCGTCCGAGCGTTTAAAAACACATCCGGGCGTTTACAAGGCACATCCGCGCGCTAATAATTCAGGAGCCATCCACTGGTTAGCATCTGTAAGATGGTAAGGTGTATTCTAATGCTTGTTTGTGCACAACTCCCGCTTAAAACTTTTTTAACAGCGGTAAAATATTTGTTTAAAAAATTATCTCTATTCTGCTAATATGTAATAATAATCTGTACTTATTTATGGAGAGCAATTTTCCCCCTTCGTTTCCTTTTCAAGTTGGGCGATATTTATTTAGTGTTTTAGCGCACAAGAATGTGTGCGGAAGATGGAAACTAATACGTAAATCATTGCCCTTTTCTTTTGCCATCTTTTGTGGGAAATGGTGTCTTTCAGGTGCCGCTGACTTCAGAGTTATCTAGGTTTCGTTGTTTGTTGCATACGAATTTCTAACTTCGCTTTGACTTACTATTTTCACATAGACGTGTTACTTGTTGATGTTTCAAACGATTTTCATTGGTTGATTTTGAGTTCACACTGTCATGTTAAAACTTACTAGCTTTAAAAAGTGGCAGGGAATATCAAAATGGACCAGAGACAGAAAGCGGGTAACGAATTCAAACTATTTGCTTTTTAGCGTCTGTCTGAATTCCTTCGTAATTAAGTCTCTACAATATAATAGACTAAAGTTTGACCATTTTTTTTCAGTCCTCTACTAAAAGAAAACATATCTTAATTCAGAATTTGAAATTCTGATCACCTGCATACTGCGGCCGGTTGTTCAAAATGCGCTTTCCAGTCTATAGTTTAATCTATTTTTGTCACTGGTCCAAGATATATCCGCACTGACAGCGAGTAAAACACAACACAGTTTATTTATAAAAATATATTGTTTTTATTTCACACCGACAAATCAGCTTTTGATTATAAGTTATTAAAGGTGTTTTGACATCTCTGTAGGCGCGTGGGGATGGTGCTTGGTTGGGTCGGATACTGACGGTGAAGAAATGTGTCAGGCTTACTTTTCTCTGGCCAACTCACCGCTTTCTCTTTGTGACAATTTATATAACCATTCTTTCCCATTGGAATGTTTAATATTTCCTATTGTCTATTGTTATAATCCTTTGAGCGATATTCTCTCATATATTTTTTGGTCAAATTATGCATTCCAGTAAACAATGGTGGAAAGTCCCGCATTCATCATATAATCTATTGCGTGTATGTAACCCATCGAATGTTTTTCTTTCCGAGGTTACCTGCTAATATCCAACAATACGAAGCAGCAACTTAATAAGTGAACTACTGCGCCATAAGAAAGCTGGACATCCAGCAAACCACGGTGACCAACAACCGGGTGCAGGATGTTTTCTCTTTCCAAAGAAACATTCCTACTCGAGTACAAGGTGTGAATATTTATAAAAAAAAAAAAAAAAAAAAACGATCGCGAGATAATTAGTTGGGCGAGAGTTTACAGCGTGACAAAATGTCGACTTTTGACGCCCATTTTTATTCCTTCGGCATTCTCACGATTGGCGCCAGATGGACTTCATGCACGAGTGAAACTCGAAAGAATATGCTAACTTTTTTTTTTTCGTCTTCCTTTCGCTTCGTGTTGATCAATGATCAACAAAAAAAACATGAAACGACTATAACTTGCGTTCATTGTAAATAAAACGACCAATGTGATCGAATGGGATCGAAGAAATTGCTTCAAGAGGATGATTTTAAAACAAGCAAGCCAAATTAGAACGGATATATTATTTAGATGCGTCCATTCTATCTATTATTAAGATGTGTCCATTCTATCTATTATTAAGATGTGTCCATTCTATCTATTATTAAGATGCGTCCATTCTATCTATTATTAAGATGCGTCCATTCTATCGATTATTAAGATGCGTTCATTCTATTTATTAGTAAAATGTGTCCATTCTATCTATTATTAAGATGCGTCCATTCTATCTATTATTAAGATGCATCCATTCTATTTATTAGTAAAATGTGTCCATTCTATCTATTATAAGATGCGTCCATTCTATCTATTATTAAGATGCGTCATTTCTATCTATTATTAAGATGCGTCCATTCAATCTATCCTTCAGATACATCCATTTAATCTGCGCGGTTACAAATGACTATTTCATAACATAACTGACCAAAAAATGATATTTGTTAATAATATATCAACACTTATCAATGACAAAAAGCCACTCGAGTATAAACTTTAAATGGATGGATTGAGTCTCTGTTGAAGTATGAAGAATATGCGAGGATTGCAAATGATGAATTTGAGGACTTATGATGACGGGTTATGAAAAATATTTGATGACATTTTATATTAAGATGACTTTCTTGTTGTCTCTAGTGAAGAAGTACCGTGGTAATGAGTTTCAAAGATAGAAATGTCTTAGAAAGATCTGATCATAGTAATCCTGCATACGACGAAAAGAAGGAAAGTTATTTTACGATATTGCAGAAAGACGAGTTCTCGCTGTGAATGTCGTGCAATTTTCACATTTAGACATTGGAGCTTAGATCTATATCCGATTGAGTTGGGAAATGTAAACAAACAGACAAACAAAATGTAAGTTCCTTAAACATTAAGATGAAAACACAAATATTTGCAACGTTATGACGAATATAACTACTAGCTTTCTTAGTTCCTTTAGACATTCATTACAAATACGTGTTCGATATAATATATTATTTGCATCGTTTTATTTTGATATTAAACAAACTGTAACTAAATGACTACGACTAATAATTTCAATGTCAAACTTTTTTATATATTCCATAGATATAGGCTGTTTTATTGTTTAATATTTTATTTACATCACTGTTTTGTTTCTGAATTTTCTCTCGCACAAAAGATCGAACCATCAACCTCTAAAAGAGTGTAACATACAACTGAAATTCATTTTATCCAATACGTCACGTAAGACTTTGTGAAAATAATATTCAATCGGAGAAAAACCGAAATCACACATCAGTTTTATTTCGATTTTTTACATAAAACTAAAGACTTAGTGGTTTGAATGTTCACAAAACAGATAACTACATAAAAAATGTGTTTGAATGTTGACAAAACATACAAGTACATACAAAATTATTTGAATGTTTATAAAACATAAAAATACATACAAAATTATTTGAATGTTTATGAAACATATAACTACATACAAAATTATTTGAATGTTAATGAAACATATAACTACATACAAAATTATTTGAATGTAAATGAAACATATAACTACATACAAAATTATATTTATGTTTATGAAACATATAACTACATACAAAATTATTTTTATGTTTATGAAACATATAACTACATACAAAATTATTTTAATGTTTATGAAACATATAACTACATACAAAATTATTTGAATGTTAATGAAACATATAACTACATACAAAATTATTTGAATGTAAATGAAACATATAATTACATACAAAATTTTATTTATGTTTATGAAACATATAACTACATACAAAATTTTATTTATGTTTATGAAACATATAACTACATACAAAATTATTTGAATGTTTATGAAACATATAACTACATACAAAATTATTTTAATGTTTATGAAAAATAAAAATACATACAACATTATTTGAATGTTTATGAAACATATAACTACATACAAAATTATTTGAATGTTAATGAAACATATAACTACATACAAAATTATTTGAATGTTTATGAAACATATAACTACATACAAAATTATATTTATGTTTATGAAACATATAACTACATACAAAATTATTTTTATGTTTATGAAACATATAACTACATACAAAATTTTATTTATGTTTATGAAACATATAACTACATACAAAATTATTTGAATGTTTATGAAACATATAACTACATACAAAATTATTTTAATGTTTATGAAACATATAACTACATACAAAATTATTTGAATGTTTATGAAACATATAACTACATACAAAATTATTTTAATGTTTATGAAACATATAACTACATACAAAATTATATTTATGTTTATGAAACATAACTACATACAAAATTATTTTAATGTTTATGAAACATATAACTACATACAAAATTATTTTAATGTTTATGAAACATCACTACACACAAAATTATTTCAACGTTTATGAAAAATAAAAATACATACAAAATTATTTGAATGTTTATGAAACATATAACTACATACAAAATTATTTGAATGTTAATGAAACATATAACTACATACAAAATTATTTTAATGTTTATGAAAAATAAAATTACATACAAAATTATTTTAATGTTTATGAAAAATGAAAATACATACAAAATTATTTGAACGTTTATGAAACATATAACTACACACAAAATTATTTGAATGTTTATGAAACATATAACTACATACAAAATTATTTGAATGTTTATGAAAAATAAAATTACATACAAAATTATTTGAATGTTTATGAAAAATAAAAATACATACAAAATTATTTGAATGTTTATGAAACATATAACTACACACAAAATTATTTGAATGTTAATGAAACACATAACTACATACAAATTATTTGAATGTTAATGAAACATATAACTACATACAAAATTATTTGAATGTTTATGAAACATATAACTACATACAAATTATTTGAATGTTAATGAAACATATAACTACATACAAAATTATTTGAATGTTAATGAAACATATAACTACATACAAAATTATTTGAATGTTTATGAAACATAAAATTACATACAAAATTATTTTAATGTTTATGAAAAATGAAAATACATACAAAATTATTTGAATGTTTATGAAACATATAACTACACACAAAATTATTTGAATGTTAATGAAACACATAACTACATACAAATTATTTGAATGTTAATGAAACATATAACTACATACAAAATTATTTGAATGTTTATGAAACATATAACTACATACAAATTATTTGAATGTTAATGAAACATATAACTACATACAAAATTATTTGAATGTTAATGAAACATATAACTACATACAAAATTATTTGAATGTTAATGAAACATATAACTACATACAAAATTATTTGAATGTTTATGAAACATATAACTACATAAAAAATTATTTTAATGTTTATGAAACATATAACTACATACAAAATTATTTGAATGTTTATGAAACATATAACTACATACAAAATTATATTTATGTTTATGAAACATATAACTACATACAAAATTATTTGAATGTTTATGAAACATATAACTACATACAAAATTATTTTAATGTTTATGAAACATATAACTACATACAAAATTATTTGAATGTTTATGAAACATATAACTACATACAAAATTATTTGAATGTTTATGAAACATATAACTACACACAAAATTATTTCAACGTTTATGAAAAATAAAAATACATACAAAATTATTTGAATGTTTATGAAACATATAACTACACACAAAATTATTTCAACGTTTATGAAAAATAAAAATACATACAAAATTATTTGAATGTTTATGAAACATATAACTACATACAAATTATTTGAATGTTAATGAAACATAAAACTACATACAACATTGTTTGAATGTTGATGAAACATATAACTACATACAAAATTATTTGAATGTTGATTTAACAACCAAACAAAAGCGTAAATAAAGTAAATCAATTTGTAATGTTGAAGCTTTCGTGTTTTTGCTTCGGATCACTTTGAATGCTTTTGCATCGAGAGCAAAGGATTGTTTCTTTTTTGTTTGCTTGATTAATAGACAAAGGAACTTATTGGTGGAACATCTCAGGGGATTTGGACAAACGGAAAACCAATTGGAAGTGAATAGTCAAAACCTCTGATGTTAATATACTGAGCGTGTCTAGAGGACGTTTATGTAGGTTCGGTCGTAAATCGGGAAGGTCGTATGTCACAAAGTGATAAGTTGATGATTGCCTTCAAATAAACACGCAACATCTAATAAGAGAGAAACTATTTTTCTTTTTCTTCTTTCCTTTTTAATTATATTTATATTGAAATACGCACATGCGCGCATACGACTCACAAGCTTCTTTTCTTAAACAATTACACAAACATTCTCAACCAACGCTTGTCCTGACAAATAACACTCTGTCTGATGGCTCACCCTTAAAACTGCTGAACTTACCATTTCCGGGCAACATGAATTGGAACAAATACATTGAGGATATTGCTAAGTCTGTTGTTAAATAAACAGGGTTCTCTTTGCCGTGCTAGAAAAGTACTCACACCATAGAGTATCGTATATCTTTATAAAGCCACAATTCGTTTTTGCATGGAGTATTGTTGCCGCATTTGGGCTGGTTCATCTGCCACTAGTCTCTCACACTCGCACAGAGTAAAAAACGTTTCTCCAATTTAATAGGTGCCGCACTATCAGCCAACATTTAACTTCTGTCCCATCGCCGCAATAGTACATCTCTGTGCCTGTGTTACAAGTACTTTAATGGGATGTGCTCTGATGAACTCTTAGCACTTGTGCCTTTCAGACGGTCATACTCCCAACTAACCCGACAAGCAGCAAAATCCCATCCCTTCACTGTTAAGGTTCCTAGATGCCGAAGAGCCTTTTACTCTAATAGTTTTTTCCCCTTTAACTGATAGACTTTGGAATTTCCTACCTATTTTCTACTACCCTGACTATTTTTTGAAATTTAAAGGTAATGTGAACAGATGTCTCGTTGCTCAACTCGCCACATTTCTCTGTTAAACACAATCCCAAATAGTAGTGTTATGTTTTTAGTCTACCGGAAACTATTAAAATGGTCGATTATTACGATGAAATTATAAAGGACATCATTATTATTATTATTATGAAATTATAAAGTACATCATTATTATTATTATTATTATGAAATTATAAAGTACATCATTATTATTATTATTATTATTATTATTATTATTATTAAATTATAAAGTACATCATTATTATTATTATTATGAAATTATAAAGTACATTATTATTATTATTATTATTATGAAATTATAAAGTACATCATTATTATTATTATTATTAAATTATAAAGGACATCATTATTATTATGATGAAATTATAAAGGACATCATTATTATTATTATTATTAAATTATAAAGGACCTCATTATTATTATGATGAAATTATAAAGGACATCATTATTATTATTATGAAATTATAATAGTTGATTATTATGATAAAATTATAATAGTTGATTATTATGATAAAATTATAAAGGACATCATTATTATTATGATGAAATTATAAAGGAAATCATTATTATTATTATTATTATTATTATGAAATTATAAAGGACATCATTATTATTATTATGATGAAATTACAAAGGACATCATTATTATTATTATGATGAAATTACAAAGGACATCATTATTATTATTATTAAATTATAAAGGACATCATTATTATTATTATTAAATTATAAAGGACATCATTATTTTTATGATCGTTGTAATATTTCCAAAGTAGAATGTTATTCTAACAAAATAAATATTTACAGAGAAAACTGTTCATGGTAAAATATTAGAAAATTAATGAATGTGAAACATGAACAACAAATAAAAACTGATTGACTTCTAGAGTCTAACGTAGAAGTTATTTTAAAGTCACGTAGAAGTCATTTTAAAGTGACGTAGAAGTTATTTTAAAGTGACGTGGAAGTCATTTTAAAGTGACGTAGAGGTAATTTCAAAGTGACGTAGAAGTCATTTTAAAATGACGTGGACTTTAGTGAGAGTTTTGAGAAAAAAGGCGATGATTTGATGAGTCAGATTTTAGAAGCGAGAGAGAGAGCAAAGGTAGAAAGATCGGGAGTTAGAGAGCGACTCGAGTCGGACAGCTATGGCTTCCAGTAGAGGAGATCAGAATGCGTTAGTCTAGGGCCAGCGGCAATTTTCCGATTGGGAAACATCGGAAATAAAAGTTGCAGGAAAGAAAACCACGAGATTTCTTGATTCATTGGGATTGGGTCTTCTTTGCAGCTTTTCCCGTCAAACACGATCAGAAGTGGATCAGGTATGTTTCTCCGATTGTCCTGATGCTACAACCCCAGAGAATTGTTATTTGTCTTGTTTCTTACATGTTTGTCTTTAAGATGTTTAGGGAGTTGAGTTAATGCTTTTCGGACACTCCCACATAAAATAAATATTTCAACACATGCTACTGAATAAACGAACAAACGACTTCGTAAAACTTGCAAGGAAAAGGTTTATTGAAGCAAGGGCACGATGCCATTTAGATATAGCTAGGATAGAACTCGTCTGCCTTTGCCCGGTAGTTAATTCTAAGTGGGAATTGTAGGCAGAGAGAGTGTGTGAGGAAACAGGTCCGCTCTCTTTGACGTCTCGCTGGAAAAGGGTAGAGTTTTTCTCGTCCGGGACGGAAACAGTTATAGTTCCTTAAGGAAGATCCCTGCGCTATGCCTCTGATTGGTCAGTATGTGCCATATCACACAGTCAGGGGAGGCACTGACGCACAAGAAAAGAGTTCTATTTGTTTCTGCTACATATGTATTTATTGTCATAAATTTAATACCACTAGATATTACTCGAGTTAGACACACGTACGCAATATATACACCCGTCCATGTCATACGGAACCCTCAACAATACAACATATTCCTTCTGGTGCAGTATACACACGGTGATATCCCAAGTAGTAGGCATTTACAATGCAAGTGACAATATGCTTTGGTTGGGATAAAAAAATAGTAAAAAACAAAAAAAGTCATTCTGTCAGCACGAACAGGAATATCAGAAACTGTTTAAATCCTATGAACATGATTGTTCTTGTAATAACATCTTCTATTGTTTAGGACATTATATTCTTATCTTTATATTAAAAACTAGCAGGGAGACGCAATGTTGCCCGGTATTGAATGCGGATCAACCAATGTTCCACGTTCCAATACTTTTGTTATCATCGACATCGGTGAAATCGCCCATTTTTCATTCAAATCGGTTGTCTGCTCTAGTCAGGGACTCACCGCAGTGCATCAGGTAAGCGCTTCACATAACTCCCCACAGTGACGTAGTCGAGTATGCGTAGTAGTCTACATTGCACTACAAAGAACCTATTCTTGATTTTATGAAATGTTGTTTATATAATGGCTTGACTAAAGTTTAAAATGCAAAAGTCAAGTATCATGGTTCAGTTGTGCAATAAACAAAAACATTCATTTCGAACGCCTCCTTGTTTTGTCAAAGAACCTACTGTTTATTTTATATGCCGGGCACTTCTGCTTGTGCGGTGATAAAACTTTTCACATATACCTTAGGCTTGATAAGGTGTTACCTTTGTTCAAAATCGAACTTTTTAAGTCCATACTTATCGGGAGCCTTCCGATACAAAACCTATCTAAGAACCTTTCCAGACACATAAAGTTTATTTGCAATTTCAAAAATGTAGACCTAGCCGTTTCAGAGTCCATAGGGAACGAACTCACACAAACACGCACAGACGCAAAAAAAGTGCTTTTTATAAATTAGTAGAGATATTCTTGTGATCGTTTTTGCTTCCTTGCTGAGTTCCATGTATTTTCAGGACCAGTCGATACAAAACTCCTGAAGTAAATGTGAAATACTGGCGTTGGATAAAAAAAAAGAAAAAAGAATAACGTCGTGATGTTTGGTTTGGTTACCGAAGCGTCGAAGAAGGCAAATTGGTTGAAGCGTGTTAGTTGATCGATACTGGCATCACGACGTTCGAGTGGATCCGAAATTCAGAAACTCCTGAGATACCCAGCCACCCATCAGATACGGGGCATAACGAACAGCCGTTACACATCAGAGGTGTTTTATTTCTCCGCATAACGGTAGGAACAAAAGACATGACAGGCCGTATATGTGTCAGAAAAACACCGCTGGGCTTCATTTTTCACAAACGACCTCCCAATTTCCCGACCTTACTATTGTGGAATAACTCTTTGGTGAATATAAAGGAATTGGCCCCAGTACATCTGTTCCAAAGAAACCGGATACAAATCTGTTCAAGCTAACTGAAGCCAACAGATATGAATCGGAACAATGGTTGATGGAACATTTTAAACCAAGCGCATTTAACATATGTCCAAATCAACTACTACAAACAATGAAAGTTAAACTCTTAGAAATAAAAATTCACCCCATGTGAAACGTTAACAGCAATTCACACATCGATACCTGTTCCTCATCGCTGGAAGAAGTTAAGCAGAACGTACACAAAGACGTCGTACTGGGGGCAATAGAACCGGTACTGGTAGGCACACTAACTACCTCGTGCTCAAGGATGGTGGTCATGCTAAAAAAGGATGGGAACCTAAGACGCATGGACCCACAGAAATTGAATGAAGCCACCATGAGGGAAACACATCACACCTCATCCCCCATCTAATCGGGTTTTGATGTCAGCAAACACCAGAAAAAATGGTACTGGACGCATGGAACGGATGCCACCATCTAACGCTATCACCAGCCACACGGGACACTACTCAGTTCCTTTCCAATTGGGGTCGACATAAGTAGTGTCTGGTTCTTCAAGGATTCTATGGATCAGGGGAATGGGTAAACTGGTCATTTGATGACATCACCGTAAATATTGCTCGAAAAACCTGATGCATAGATGACAGCCTCCTATGGGACGACTCAATAGTCTTCATTCTGGCACACGATTGACTTTATTAGTCACTGTTCAAACAACTGGGTTGTGTTTAATATAGACCAGTTTCACTTAGCTGACATGAAGGTGAACTCACAGCATTTTTTATTACTGCAAAGTATTAAATGCACAAAAAAATGACAGAAACTACCTTCAATTCTACCTTCACAAATATTACTAGGATTTGGTCATGGTTTGGACTCGTGAATCAGGAATCGTATGCCTTTTCACAAACAGAAGTTATGACTCTCTTCAGAGAGTTATAGAGGACAGGAAACAAAAAGTTCTATTAGACTCAAATACTGGGGCGGCTATTCAAAGAATCAAAGACATTGATAATGAAGAGAATTGGGAAAAGTATCCAAACCTTCGAAATGAACAGAGTGACAGATCTGGCAACAGATTACAGCAAAACAGGAAGATCGTACTCTCTATTTCAGAAACCTGCAGATATGACGGTGAATTGAACATGAGTTGTGAGGATGTTCACTGCAAACCCATTCTGACTGGTTTACGCTGATTGATATACTGGATGGATGGAATTAGCCCTAATGACGTCGGAAAGTGGCCAAAATAGTATGCGATATCTTGAGGACTAAGTTTTGTACTTACTTATCAAGGCTCGGAGGCCACTCGAGGATAAGGGTTAAAGGGTTATTGAGTGTACAGTAATCAATGTGACAATATCTCATTAATCGCCATGGAAATTTGGTAGATTGGATTACTTAAGGGGGCAAAATAACACAAATTAGCAATTCTCATCTTAAAAATTCAAAAACATCTATGAATGCAAAAACAGCAATTTTCCCCTCTTTGTCAGAAACATCACTGGTGGAATGTGAGGACTAAAGGACAAAATAAGGAAGCGAGAGTTACGCGGCTGCGACAGTAAAGCCAAGTATATATGGATTCATACGTTTGCAAAGTTTGTTAGTAAAAGTGGCTGATATAGGTGGATGGAGCAAAACGGAGTACCAGTGTTTGAATCCCAGGAGTACGACTCCTTTTTAAGGAACAGGGGTACACGGGAACGTACCTCGTTAGTCTATTATGCTCAAAGCAAAGGTCGCGTAGAGTTAATTGTTAAGACAGCAAAACATATGCTAGCCAACAACATAGAGAGCTATGGGCGATCAGGGTTGCTCGGGTATTGCTAACCCATCACAACCCCCTTCCAAAACCTTGACATGTCTCCGGCCGTAATGCTATATGTTCGATTTATTAAAGACCAGCTTCCTACCCTACGAGATAGATACCAAATGTCGTTCACTGCTGGAACTCCAAATCGAAGAATTTTTTTTTTTTTTTTTTTTTTTACATTTTCACCCCAAACAAGGCAAATTACCACTTTGGTCTATGGGACTACTATCAGAGGCAACAACTACTGGAGTACTATGTAGGGATTTGGGCAGCAAGATGTCGGTTCACGTTACACTTGAATTTCTGCATGTCACTGCAGTTGGGGAAGCAGGGACCTGGAATGGAATTCCAGAGTCTAACGGTTCTGGGGAAGAAACTACTGGAGTAGAAAGATCTTTTTAGGGATCTCTACTGTCGGGTTTGTCGAGGGTGTCTACGTTGTGGGGGCACAAATGTCTGCAGTTCGCCAGAGCATTCACCATTAAAATACTTGTAGAACAGACAGAGGTATGCAACATTTCGTCGATGGGACAGAGGCCGAAGCTTAGATGCCAGTTCACGGCCTATCAGATTGGCGACACCATTTTGGACCTTTTCTAGGATTGAGAGACTAGTAGCAGATGCACCAGCCCAAATGTGACATCAACACTTTATACATGGGCGAATGGTGGCCTTATAGAGGTACAGGATATTTTCGGGTGTTAGTAGTTTTCTAGCACGGTAGAGAGAGCCTACCTTCTTCGCAACGGCCCTGGCAATGCTTTCAATGTAATTGTTCCAACTCATGTTTCCTGTGAACGTTAGGCCAAGCAGTTTGAAAGATGTACTCTCAGATAAAGAGTCACTGGCCATTGCTATTGGTGGCAGAGAAGGTTTCTTGTAATTATTGTTTAGTCTTTGCGGCATTGAATGTGACCGTCCATTTTTGTCCCCATTCCACTACAGATTGGAGGTCATCCTCTAGTGTTTCTGCCATTTCTTTAGATATGTGTTAATTTGTTTTCCTGTCGTGTCTGTTATAGAGTGTGGTGTCATCAGCATATATACCCATCTCAGAGGCAATTTTGTCGGGGAGGTCATTTATAAATATTAGGAACAATAGAGGTCCAAGGATAGACCCTTGAGGTACTCCCGCATTTATATCATATTGTTTAGATGTACAACCGTCGAGGACAACCTGGATTTTTCTCTTATCTAAGAAAAATTTAATTACGTTAAGTATTCTACCAGTGATACTGTATGATCTAATTTTCCTGAGGAGACCCTCATGCCATACCCTGTCAATATAGATATATAATGTAGATATATCTAGAGCTACCGCTCTGCCCTCCCCCGTTTTGTCTAGTGAATGGTATATACGTTCAGAGATTACAGTTAGGATGTCTGCTGTGGAACGGGCTTGTCTAAATCCATATTGTTGGTCAGTCAGAAGTTTAGCATCTGTAAGGTGATGGACTAGAGCATGGCTAATTATAGTCTCAAATATTTTGGCAAAAAGTGGGAGGAGACTAATGGGGTGATAATTTGATGGGTCAGTTCTTTCGCCAGAATTCTTGAATACTGGTACAACAGAAGCAGTTTTCCAACAGCCCGGAAAGCAAGATTCATTAAGGCATTTGTTGTAGAGTTTGGAGAGAACTGGAGCTACTTCGGCTGAGCACTTTTTTAATAGCACAGCTGGGATGAGATCGGGTCCAGATGCTTTTGAAGTGTCAAGGTTTTTTATGATAGCATGCACCTGAGCAGGGGTGATTTTCAGATCGTCTAGCGTGGCATCTATCCGCAAAGGAAAGTCAGGTAGGGGTGGTTGGAAGGGTCCAGTGTGCAGTTTGAGACAAACCGACTGACAAACATGTTAGCCTTCTCGGTTGCTGAGCAAACAACATCGTGATTGTTGGTTAGTGGGGAAATTGTTGATTGCCCATTATTTACTACACTGTTGTAGATTTTCTAGAAGTTACGATTTCCTAATTTTTGTGCTTCGATGCGTTTTTTTTTTTTTGTTTTTTTTTTTTGTGGTTTCAGTAACTTGAATTTAGGAAAACTCGTCCCGGGAAAACTCGTCTCGGGAAAACTCGTCTCCGGAAAACTCGTCTCCGGAAAACTCGTCTCGGGAAAACTCGTCCCCTTTCGCTAGGTAGGAAAACTGGTCCCTTATTGAATAAATATCGATTGAAAACACATTTTATGATCGTTCTTGAAGGAGATATTGTTTTTTAAAATAAACTATAGCCCCCCCATAATATTTTTTAAAAAATATTTTTACTTGTTTAATGTTTTTTTGTTTTTTTTTTTAAATAAAATCGATTTTCTAAGTGTCCGTTTTCTACCTAACTGGCTAAGTTCTTAGTGGTTTAACTTATTTTAAAGCGTTTATTATGTTTATACAAAGTTAATTACAATTTTTTTTTGTTCTTATTTTAACGATGTTTTTTGGAGTCATAAAATCAATAAAAAAAACAAAACCCAAAAATTAAAAAACAGGGAGCGATTCGATTCTTCGTTACGCTTTTGGTTTTGTTTTTTAATTATGATAGTTTTTTTGTTGTTATGTTTTTGTTTTCTGTCATATGCACTCATGCGTTATTTAAAATTATGATTTTATCAATTATCAACATTTATTGTCGTCCTGTCAAATTTTGCAAAAATTAACTAACAAATTAAAAGCGAAATATTTTTTTGGCGCGAGAGATGCCATGTGCTAACAATCTCTCGTTAACTCATTTTTAATTTTTTTAATTTTTACTTCAAAATTCTAAAATCAATCATTAAGAGAGAAAGTAATCACTAAATAAATTTATTAATCAATTTTATTGAAAACTCCGCTATCGTTTATCATTTTTTTGTTGGTTGCTTTTCGAAAGGAGATATAGGTTTTATCCCCCCCTCTCTGTCTAAATTATATTTCAAAAAATATTAAAATTTATTATTTTCTTTTTAAAACCAAATCTCCCTCAGTAATTTCTTTAATTTTCTATTTTTTAGCGATTATCAAGACCCCCTTAGATGTGATATACCGGGCATTATTTCTCGTTCTCCCGTAACACTCGACATGTTTTTGTTTTGTTTTTTTTTCTTTACCAAATAAACGATTCCAAATAAATTAAATAAACAACATAGTCGGCGAGGTAGAAAAATCGATTTTACCCTTTTATAAACAACAGTATATAAGTAAATTCTTTTTATATTAATATAAAAAAAAATGCGGTCTCGTTTATGAACATAATAAACGCTTTTATTAAAAATACAAAAAAAAACATTAAACAAGTAAAAATATTTTTTCAAAAATATTATGGGGGGGGGGCTATAGTTTATTTTAAAAAAAAATATCTCCTTCAAGAACGGTCATAAAATGTGTTTTCAATCGATATCTATTCAATAAGGGACTAGTTTTCCTACCTAGCGAAAGGGGTCGAGTTTTCCGGAGACGAGTTTTCCGGAGACGAGTTTTCCGGAGACGAGTTTTCCCGAGACGAGTTTTCCCGAGACGAGTTTTCCCGGGACGAGTTTTCCTAAATTCGTCTTCCCAGTCAGCCTTTTTATAATATCTCGTTGTTTTGACAGACCGTCTTTTTAAAAATCTACCAAAAATCAGGTAATCAGCCGATCAATACGAAATTTTCAGCGATTATTAAGAGAAGAATGAACTTTATAACAGTGTACTTATTTTTCATAAACGATATTTATATATATATATATATATATTTTTGCTTACAGATTAAAAAAAAAATTGTTTGCATACCTTATTTTGACGTCTGAATATCAGAACTTCGATTGTGTTTAATTGTCCCGCTTTTGAGTTTTGAAGTGTGAAATTCGGTGAATATGTTAAGTAAAATAATTAATTTAAGTTAAGCAAAACAAAAAAAAATTTTTTAATATTTATACGAAAAAAGCCATTTTAAAATCTTTGATAAATAAATTAACAATTTTTTTTTTGCGAGCCGAATAATGCATGACCATTATTGAACAGGGCATGCTTTGAAGAATCGATATAAAAAAAATTCGATAAATATTATGCCCTTTGTGTTAAAAATAGCATCATTTTTTTCGATCCCGTTTGAAAACGTTTGCCGCCTTTCGACTACGGTGGACCAAACGCGCTTAAATAATTTTTTTTATTCTGCTTTAAATTGCCCCCCCCCCATTTTGGGGAGCCTGGCCCCCACACACATGCACATTAAAAACCAAACTCATACAAATGGTCACCCATCTGGTACTGGCCAGCCTCAGCTTGATAGTACATTGAAATTTTCGTCACTGAAAAATAAGTTTTTTTGGCCTGTTTGGTCTTCCATAGTTTGCTTTTTATCAAATGCAAACGTAAACAGTGTCGATGTAGACTCTAGATCGACGCGAAATAACTGGTTGCCTATATGAATAAGTGGAATTATTTGAAATCCAGGTACTTATATTATAATATTTTTGCATATTCTCTTAGAAAATCATCCGAAATCTTAGACAATAACTAAATAAATTAATTATTTCAAAAACCTTCTTTTTTTTTAATATTTATGTACGTTTTTTGTGCAAGACAAAAAATGTCAATTGTTAACTTTTTGGGAAAATTTAACATTTAAAATTTAATTAAAAATAGTAGAAAAAGTTTTACATTATTCTGTTTTCTATATGATAAAATTCAGGGTTTTATCTTTCTGGGAAAAAAAAGTTACTCAGAAATAATGGATTTTAATAAATGTAATTTCGTTTTAAAAAACAACAACAACTTGATTTTGCGGCCATTTTTGGCGGTGCTTACACTAAAAACATCCCGATATTATACCTTGATTGATGGAGCAGCCGCTCTAAGCGCTACCAAAGAGTTAGGGCACCTGTACTACCAGTCGGAAACAGCAGCCAGGAACTGTCAATCCGGTACCCTCAGCCCATCAGAACCAGGTTAACCCAATCTAATTGTATAGGCATATGTGGTACTCAAGCACTCTCAAGTGCCCAGTTTTGAGGTGTGGGATTTGTCGGGGTGGGGAAAACGGCGTTCATTAACATTTTAAGATATTTTTTAGAATATAATTTGGGGGGCGGGGTAACCGCTTTTTAAAAAGACTCTTGGACAAATAGCTATTTTATTCGATATTTATTTAATAATTGATCTAAATTTATATGCGCTACTAACCCTCCATCCTAAATGCTAAAATGATTTTATTTTTAGTGGGTTCACAAATATCGCCAAAGAAAAAGTAGATTATCATTGGGGGAGGGAACTTTCAAATGAAGATACAATTTCTTTTTTTAATTTGATGTAAATGTTTTCCTTTTATGTATTTTATCCAAGACTTTCATAAATTTATTGTGAGAGATTCGGTGCCCGGAAAACTCGTCCCGGGAAAACTCGTCTCGGGAAAACTCGTCCCGGGAAAACTCGTCTCCGGAAAACTCGTCTCGGGAAAACTCGTCCCCTTTCGCTAGGTAGGAAAACTGGTCCCTTATTGAATAAATACCGATTGAAAACACATTTTATGATCATTCTTGAAGGAGATATTATTTTTTAAAATAGACTATAACCCCCCCCCCTAATATTTTTTTAAAATATTTTTACTTGTTTAATGTTTTCTTTTTTTTTCTTTTTTTTTTTTAATAAAATCGATTTTCTAAGAGTCCGTTTTCTACCTAACTGGCTAAGTTCTTAGTGGTTTAAAGCGTTTATTATGTTCATACAAAGTTGATTACAAATTTTTTTTGTTCTTATTTTAACGATATTTTTTTCGAGTCATAAAAACAATAATTAAAAACAAAACCAAAAAATTAAAAAACAGGAAGCGATTCGATTTTTCGTTACTTTTTTGTTTTGGTTTTTAATTATGATAGTTTTTTGTTGTTGTGTTTTTGTTTTCTCTCATACCAAATGCACTCATGCGTTATTTAAAATTATATTTTTATCCATTATCAACATTTATTGTCGTCCTGTCAAATTTTGCAAAAAATTAACTAATAAATTAAAAGCGAAATATTTTTTGGCGCGATAGATGCCATGTGCTTACAATCTCTCGTTAACTAATTTTTAATTTTTTAAATTTTTACTTCAAAATTCTAAAATCAATCATTCAGAGAAAAAGTAATCACTAGATAAATTTATTAATCAATTTTATTGAAAACTCCGCTATCGTTTATCAAGAATCTTTTTAATTTCATTTTTGTTGGTTGTTTTTCGGAGGGAGATATAGTTTTACCCCCCCCACTCTCTCTCCCTCTCTCTAAATTATATTTTAAAAAATATTAAAATTTATTATTTTCTATTTAAAACTAAATCTCCCTCAGTAATTTCTTTAATTTTCTATTTTTTAGCGATTATCAAGACCCCTAAGATGTGATTTACCGGACATTATTTCTCGTTCGGGTTTGTATTACTGTACAGTACACATAGATTCGAAAAAGTTGTCAAAAAAACAAATATATAACAAATAAATGTTATCAAAGGCAAGATAAATTACTTTTCTACCAAACTGGATATACTTTTCGTGTTTTTATTTAATTGAACATGTTTATTCAGCTCAAAAAGCATACAGTGTTTACCGATGTATTGGAAAATTCAAAATGGCGGCCGACTCTCTCTATTTAACACGGTAAGTTCGGGAAAAGGTGTTATAAATAATAAACCAGACAAAATACTATTAAAAAACCACCGAATATATGTCAAGTTATGTCACGGTAACATATATTGAGCAAATTTCTAACAGTATTTTGTCTAGTTTATTATTTATAACACCTTTTCCCGAACTTACCGTGTTTAAGAGAGAGTCGGCCGCCATTTTGAATTTTCCAATACATCGGTAAACACTGCATGTTTTTCGAGATGAATAAACATGTTAAATTGAATAAAAACACGAGAATTATATCCAGTTTGGTAGAAAAGTAACTTATCGGGTAACCCAACTTATCTTGCTTTTGATAACATTTATTTGTTATATATTTGTTTTTTTAACTACTTTTTCGAATCTATGTGTACAGTAAGAATTTAGGAAAACTCGTCCCGGGAAAACTCGTCTCGGGAAAACTCGTCTCGGGAAAACTCGTCTCCGGAAAACTCGTCTCGGGAAAACTCGTCCCCTTTCGCTAGGTAGGAAAACTGGTCCCTTATTGAATAAATATCGATTGAAAACACATTTTATGATCGTTCTTGAAGGAGATGTTGTTTTTTAAAATAAACTATAGCCCCCCCCCATAATATTTTTTTAAAAATATTTTTACTTGTTTAATGTTTTTTTTTTTTTTTTAAAATAAAATCGATTTTATAAGTGTCCGTTTTCTACCTAACTGGCTAAGTTCTTAGTGATTTAACTTATTTTAAAGCGTTTATTATGTTCATACAAAGTTAATTACAAATTTTTTTTTTTTGTTCTTATTTTAACGATGTTTTTTGGAGTCATAAAAACAATAAAAAAAACAAAACCCAAAAATTAAAAAACAGGGAGCGATTCGATTCTTCGTTACGCTTTTGGTTTTGTTTCTTAATTAGGATAGTTTTTTGTTGTTATGTTTTCGTTTTCTGTCATACCAAATGCACTCATGCGTTATTTAAAATTATGATTTTATCAATTATCAACAGTTATTGTCGTCCTGTCAAATTTTGCAAAAATTAACTAATAAATTAAAAGCGAAATATTTTTTTGGCGCGAGAGATGCCATGTGCTAACAATCTCTCGTTAACTAATTTTTAATTTTTTTAATTTTTACTTCAAAATTCTAAAATCAATCATTAAGAGAGAAAGTAATCACTAAATAAATTTATTAATCAATTTTATTGAAAACTCCGCTATCGCTTATCAAGAATCTTTTTAATTTCATTTTTTGTTGGTTGCTTTTCGAAGGGAGATATAGGTTTTATCCCCCCCCTCTCTCTCTAAATTATATTTTAAAAAATATTAAAATTTATTATTTTCTTTTTAAAACCAAATCTCCCTCAGTAATTTCTTCGACCGACATGTTTTTTGTTTGTTGTCTGTTTTTTTTCTTTACCAAATAAACGATTCCAAATAAATTAAATAAACAACATAGTCGGCGAGGTAGAAAAATCGATTTTACCCTTTTATAAACAACAGTATATAAGTAAATTCTTTTTATATTAATATAAAAAAAATATGCGGTCTCGTTTATGAACATAATAAACGCTTTTATTAAAAACACACAAAAAAAACATTAAACAAGTAAAAATATTTTTAAAAAAATATTATGGGTGGGGGGCTATAGTTTATTTTAAAAAACAATATCTCCTTCAAGAACGATCATAAAATGTGTTTTCAATCGATATTTATTCAATAAGGGACCAGTTTTCCTACCTAGCGAAAGGGGACGAGTTTTCCCGAGACGAGTTTTCCGGAGACGAGTTTTCCCGAGACGAGTTTTCCCAGGACGAGTTTTCGCGGCACCGTACAGTAATACAAACCCAAATTTTAATATTTTTTAAAATATAATTTAGAGAGGGGGGGGTTAAAACTATATCTCTCTCCGAAAAACAACCAACAAAAAATGAAATTAAAAAGATTCTTGATAAACGATAGCGGAGTTTTCAATAAAATTGATTAATAAATTTATCTAGTGATTACTTTTTCTCTGAATGATTGATTTTAGAATTTTGAAGTAAAAATTTAAAAAATTAAAAATTAGTTAACGAGAGATTGTAAGGCACATGGCATCTATCGCGCCAAAAAAATATTTCGCTTTTAATTTATTAGTTAATTTTTGCAAAATTTGACAGGACGACAATAAATGTTGATAATGGATAAAATTATAATTTTAAATAACGCATGAGTGCATTTGGTATGAGAGAAAACAAAAACATAACAACAAAAAACTATCATAATTAAAAAACCAAAACAAAAAAGTAACGCTCCCAGTTTTTAATTTTTTGGTTTTGTTTTTTATTATTGTTTTTATGACTCCAAAAAACATCGTTAAAATAAGAACCAAAAAAATTGTAATTAACTTTGTATGAACATAATAAACGCTTTAAAATAAGTGAAACCACTAAGAACTTAGCCAATTAGGTAGAAAACGGACAATCGATTTTATTTAAAAAAAAAAAAAAAAACATTAAACAAATTAAAATATTTTTTTTTAAATATTATGGGGGGAGGGCTATAGTCTATTTTAAAAAGCAATATCTCCTTCAAGAACGATCATAAAATGTGTTTTCAATCGATATTTATTCACTAAGGGACCAGTTTTCCTACCTAGCAAAAGGGGACGAGTTTTCCGGAGACGAGTTTTCCGGAGACGAGTTTTCCCGAGACGAGTTTTCCCGAGACGAGTTTTCCCGGGACGAGTTTTCCTAAATTCGAGAGATTCATGTGTATTTTTAACTTTTGCAGAGAAACGATTTATTTAGAAATTTAAAGTACAGGATCAGTGTCATATGTAAATTTACCGTAAAATAAGCGTCTTTTACCGAAACATTCTAGTGTGTTAGGACATTAACAATTTCAGATAAAACTGTGGTCAGACAAAGCGGCTCCAATAAAATAAAACTTGCCCATTCGTTTGAACTTTGAACTTTCTGAAAAGTGTCACCTAGACATCGGCAAGTAGATGCGAAAAAATACTGGAACGTTTGATCGGGCTTTAGACGGCATCAGGCGCCTAGGAATCCCTAAGTCTAAGCATAAATAAATGACAACGGCAGAATTAAAGAAAATTTGATGCTAAAAGTTTTCACACGGAAGCATTAAAATTCAAAAATTCATTTCAAATTCAATTCAATGTTTTGTCAACTGTTTGTCGTATTTGTCAATGCTGAGCGAGAGAGCAGACAATAACTTGCCGGACAAAACCCAACTGCATTAACCCATAAAATAAATAAATTAAAGATTAAAAAAAAAAACATTTGATATTCTATTTTTATTTAATTAGCAATAATGCTTGATGTTATTTTTTTTGACAAAATAGTTCTTTAATTTTAAACAATTTTTTTCGATACCTTGTCAATAAATTGCATTCTTCTAGAGTTTACGTCGTTAATTTTCGCAAAGTTTCAAGTTTTGTTTTGTTTATTTTAGGCAAATAAAAATTACATCTTATTTAAATGTTATTGTGATCTATAGAATTTAGTTTTACTAATACTTTAAAAACAATAAAGATTTATCATCAGTAAAATGGAAAATTAAGTTTTAAAAATATTAGAAGAATTGATTTTGGAATCGGAAATTAGGCACAATTTTTTCCGATTCCGATACCGATTCCTATACCCCAAAAGTTCCGATTTTTTCGACTGCCGATTCCGATTCCGATTAATCATCCCAACACTAATATATATATATATATATATATATATATATATATATATATATATATATATATATATATATATAATATAATATAATATATATTCGTGGTTATAGGTGGTGTAAGAAGCATAAAAACGATGTTGTTTTTAATATATTGTTTTATGTTAATATTTCAAGCAATTCCCTGCTCTTTGTCAGAAAATAAAATATGAAATCATTTTTGACAAGGAGCATAGAACTACTCGAAATATTAATAGAATAAATAAAAACTCAACATCGTTTTTATACTTTTTACACCATATATCACCCTGAAAATACTTTTCTAGAATACATGGAATAACAAGCAAATTTATATATCTAATATAATAGAAGGCTATATGTTTTTCTGTCTATCTCTATATTTTCAAATTCTATTTCTTCCGAAGCTAAAAGTCGCAGAGAGACGCTAGAAGCCTCAAATAATTGGATTTTTACGGACCGTTCCTTTTAGCCGGTTAAAATAGCTTTTAAAGGTAAAAAATGGGTCAAAATTGAAAAAAAAATTGTTATACATTTTGTACATTCACCTTAGTTTATTTTTAATTTTTAATCAGTTCATGTGCATGTCACGTTAGTACAGTAGTAACGTCACCAGCTTTGAATGCTACAGGTTCGGTTTCATTCTAGCTGATAGCAACCAAATACTTGTTTGTTTTTTTTTACTTTTTAAATCACGGCTCTATAATAATATATACAAAATCTGGACAAATCAAAATATCATAATTAAGAGTATTTTACGACCAGGCAAGGCCGGGCCACTATCCGGCTAGTAATGATAAATAATAAATAAAACATTATTTTCTTATTGTTATAAAGGTGAACATTTTTTCTCGTTCTTTATTCGTGTTCTTTTTCTTACCAAGCGTTCGGTTCACCCACGAATGGAAATTTTCCGCCGAGAATCAAGATTTATAAACCACTCCAACTAATAGGAAAGGCAAATTATCAGTGACGTCGTGCAACTGAGCTTTGTTGCGTCGCGGACGACAACCCTAATCGCTAAACATTCCGCCATTTACTTTGGCGACACCCTCTCTCTCTCTCTCTCTCTCTCTCTATATATATATATATATATATATATATATATATATATATATATATATATATATATATATCTTCCTCTCTCTCTCTCTCTCTCTCTCTCTCTCTCTCTCTCTCTTATCCTCCCTTTCTCTCTTTGTTTCTCTCTCTATTTCTTCCTCTGTCCTTGCTCTTCCCCTCTTTCTTTCTATTTCTCCTTCTCTCTCTCTCTCTCTCTCTCTCTCTCTCTCTCTCTCTCTCTCTTCGTCACTTTCTCTCTCTCTCCCTTTCCCTCCTTCTCTTTCTTTATTTCTCTCTCTATTTCTTCCTCTTTCTCTTCTTCTTTCCCTCTTTCTTTCTCCTTCCCTCTCTTTCTTTGTCACTCTCTCTCTCTCCCTCTCTCTCTCTCTTTCTCTTATCGTTTACGCTTCTTCGCTCATGCCACCCTCTCTTAGTTAACTGCAGGTGCGCGTGCGTTGGGATGCGTAAGATTGCCGTTTGGTTATTGTATTTACCTGTTGCTGTGGCGACCATGATGCACAAGATAACGTGGCTGAGGAGATTCTTATTTTTTCCCGCTCACCGTCACCCCCCTTGGGGCTCGATGGCTCCGTCCCGGGTTGTGTTCTCACGCAGCACTTAGTTGCCATGGTAACACACAATAATACCGGTAGGTGGGTGTTTAGAGTATCTGTCATCTAAGTAGACAGCTTTTATTAAGAGACGATTTTTTTTTATTTTCGATTTATTATTATTATTATTATTAGTAGTAGTAG
>NC_136517.1:3667500-3690000 GCF_053919585.1 Euprymna scolopes
GTTAAATGCATTTTTCATCGCTTGAGTTATTACTGAGTCTACTTACGATCGAGTTAGGAATGTGTTTTATAATTGATGGTGGGTGGTTGGACTTATGGTTTACGTAAATTGGAGTAGCGTTATCTTTTAACTATGGTTCATATGTGTTTTTATCTAAGTTTAACGTGACGTCCAGGAAGTTTGTTATTTTTATGTTAGCTGATACGTCCGCTTTTAGGCCTAATTTTTTCATTTCTTTGTGTATGATTTTCTTAAAGTTTTCTCCCTTGACTTTGTTGGAGTTTTTTTATTATAGCTAGTCCGTCATCTCTATATAGGCCGATATCCGTAGTATCGAATATGCTTGTGAGGGTATATAGAATGAATAATCCCACAAGATATGATGCCTCTACAGAGTCTCTGGCACCCATCGCCAAATCGAACGAATTTTTCATTTTAGTTTTTATCCATTGGTTATTGTTATTTATTAGAACTGATTTTCTACATTTTTTAATGATGTTGATTTCTTCTGAGGATATATCAGTGTATGCCTCGGCAAATTCTAGGGCAATGTTAAAAAGTTCTTCGGATATCGAGGGATAAAAGTCTATGATGTCAAACTGTATGAACGTACATTTATCTTTGTTTTCTATATTTTTAAATATATATATACCTACTTCATTTACTCACATAAAATTAATATATGAAAGTATAAATTTATGCGTATTTACTTCAAAAGTGCGCATAAGCCTGAAGAATCCTAGAGTGGATGAAACGCGAAATATTCAGTGTAGCTTAATCGACATATATATTTTATAAATTACTATATATATATATATATATATACATATATATATATATGTGTGTGTGTGTGTGTATGTGTGTGTGTGTTTTAATTCTTATCTCACTGCTATATATTATGTTCAATATAAAAATCTACAGAGAATTGTCTCTATAATAATAAATATGTAATCTACATGAATTAAAATATCATATTTAAGCGTATCTTGGGACCGAGAAACGCCAGGCGGCCTGTCACCCTGTCAGTGTATACTTATTCTTGGCCTTTTGGCTTAGATCAAAGTGTAGTATCTGTTCTTCAGATGCTGCACTTCCATTTCTTGTTTTCTTTTAGTGGAGGAGCAGTTCTCCACGACTGAGACAATTTTTTATTTTTGTACCTTTTCTCCGCGTTAAAAAAAAACAACTCTGATATCTAACTCTGTCCCGTGGGTAGGCATTGTAAATATATATATATATATATATATATAAATATATAAATATATATATATATATATAAAATCATCGATATATATATATATAAAATCATCGAGATATATATATATATATATATATATATTTATATATATATATAGATATATATATATAAATATGTATATTGAACAATACCTGAACATGCTATCTGTGAGCGCGCGCTTTGTCATGTGCCAACGCATTTCATGATTCAGACACGCCCACCTCTCCGTTTTACCTTTTTCATTTTTTATTTTTATTTTTTATTTTTTTTTTTTGTATTTATTTTCCTGTAACATAATTCCCTTTTGTTTTTAGCCTTTTTTTTTTGTTGTTTATTTCTTTTTTTATTATTATTCTTTTCCTTCTCCATTGTTTTCCGTCTCATTCCTCGATTTGTTTGTTTGAAAAGGGACCGACTATCGACTTGACTGTCTTATCGAAGGACATCGTGGACCGGAGAGCAAGCGAAAGGGGGTGGAGGATAACGTACGCGGAGGTGGTGGGTGGTTAGAGGGGGGGGGTCATGAAAGGACACTTAAGAAATGGACATCTGTTGCATTCGCTCGGCGGTCTTCAAAACGAGTCAAGCCACTCTACATCTCAACCTTATGCTATAGGACTGTGATCCTCAACCTTTTTCAACATGGCGGCACACTAATGGGTTTTTTGTCAATCTTTGCTGCACACCAACCACAAAAAATTAATCCGAGGAGCATTCCTATTTTTTATTTCTCCTGAATGAATCACAGTGGATGGCAAATTGCATTGCTATAATAGACTAGCCTTGTGCATTTATAATCTTAAAGTTTCATCTTTCGATTACAGATATCGACTATGATACTCTAAGAAAGTAACCCCTGTCATGGACGTGCGTCAGAAAGCAAAAATTCGTCATTGAATCCCTCCATGCAGAAAAAATTAAACTGATCAACATTCACCGGCGCCGTAGTAAGTTTTTCTGTGTTATAATAGTGAAAATCAAAAATTGAATTTCAAGTAAAACAAAATTTATCAAGGTGTCGCCATAGTTAAAATAAATTAAATGACTTTATTAAATAAAATGAAATTTATCAAGGTGTCGCCATAGTTATGATAAATTAAATGACTTTATTAAATAAAACAAAATTTATCAAGGTGTCGCCATAGTTAAAATAAATTAAATGACTTTATTAAATAAAACAAAATTTATCAAGGTGTCGCCATAGTTATAATAAATTAAATGACTTTATTAAATCAAACAAAATTTATCAAGGTGTCGCCATAGTTATGATAAATTAAATGACTTTATTAAATAAAATGAAATTTATCAAGGTGTCGCCATAGTTAAAATAAATTAAATGACTTTATTAAATAAAATGAAATTTATCAAGGTTTCACCATAGTTATGATAAATTAAATGACTTTATTAAATAAAACAAAATTTATCAAGGTTTCACCATAGTTAAAATAAATTAAATGACTTTATTAAATAAAACAAAATTTATCAAGGTTTCACCATAGTAAAAATAAATTAAATGACTTTATTAAATTAAATGAAATTCAAGAAGACGATTTAGTCGATGCCAGTACACTTAGGAAATAGGTTTATCGATTTCAGAGTGGCGGCAAAGAAGTGAATGACAAAGTGCGCTCCGTATGCCCATGCAAAGCCACCACACCATCGCTAGAAAAATTGCATTGAGAATAGTGGTGACTACGTAGAAAAATAAATTTTAAATTAAAAGTCGCTTGTTTTAATGGTATCATTCCCGTTTTCGTAGTTCTTCAACATTTTAGTTAAAAAATAGGATGCCTTACTTTTGGTACGACCCTTGTATTTCCTAATCATAAAGCCTTTTTAATAAAATAAAAACAAAGAAGGTTATATAAAGATCATTTTTATTCACATGAAATCAACATATCCTGTATTCAATATCTGGTATAAAATAATAATGGTGACTGTCAGTGGGATAGTTGTGCCTGGTGTTTTTTAACTACTGCTGCAATATGTGAGTGTATGTGAGAGAGACACACTCTTTACTCTTTTTTCAATAGTTTTTAATTTTTCATGTTTTTTTTTTAATGTTGTTTATGTACAAAAAATTCCCAGTCCACATAGGAATGAAGATTTTGGTGGCTTTTACGTTAGCTGAATACTTTTCCAAACAAAACTCCAAAAAGGCATCCAATGGAATCTTTGGGTAATTCAATTTGAGATCACGATCATTGGAAAGGTTTGCTAAGTCTTCCTCATTCACATCACTCAAAATTGGAAAGTTTGATTGCGAATAAATCTAGGAATGGATTACAAATCCAATCAAATATTTCAATGTTGATTGATAGAAATATTCTTCAATTTTATTTATTTTTTATTTTTATTTTTCTTACTTATTTTTACTCACGTTTGTCCCAAGCACTTGGACATCAGGTAGATTTTATTCTTTTCTCCCAAACTAAAACAATACTGTAAACTCTAAATCCAAATGAAACTTTACTGTATTCTGTAAGTAAATAACCCCGACCTTTAAAAGCTAACAATCTGCCCCCGCCCTCTAGCTGCCACTAAAACCCCACATTATACATACGCCTTAGTAGTGGAATCCTTAACCTTAAGTTCCTAACTTTCACATACTAACCGCCTAACGGTCTTCACTAAACATCTATACATTTCTACCCCTGACATACATTAGAGTTCATTCCTATCCAGTTAGGTACTTACCAGCCAAAGTATGCACTCGGATACAAAGCGATCTTCATTACATAGCAATTGCCTCTTCCTAGATGGTTCTGAAACAAACAATACTAAACCAATCCGATACTCCCTGCCATGCAAAACTCTCTATGACTCTTAAATGAAAACTGAAACTATCTCCCCCTGAATAGTGGAAACACTAACAACTCCTATTTGCATCTACTGAAAACTCACCCAAATATAATTTACTTAATTATACATACGAAATACACCAAAACCTAAAATGTACCTCCAGTTACACCCTGAGTGTACTGCACCTACACCCTAACCTCAGTAAACCTAAATATACAGTGACTGGGCAAAATTTCTTAGCTCAGTTCCTAATACCTACTCAAACTATAACGTTATCCTGAACCCAAACTAACATAAAGTTATAAAAAAAAAATGAAAAAACCTAACGTAAAAGTCCTAATCCGCACTAACGCTTTTCTAACAAGCCTCCCCTCAAAACTGCTCCCACTGCATGCCCCTAAATCACTTTGAGGAGTGTAACTATTCATTAGATATATAACCTCTACAAACTAACCCTGTAACATTAACTAACAAGCCTCCCCACAAAACAGCTTCCACTGCATGCCCCTAAATCACTTTGAGGAGTGTAACTATTCATTAGATATATAACCTTTACAAACTAACCCTGTAACATTAACTAACCACACGGGCTCGCAGAAATACCTGGAGTAGGACCCAGGCGCGGAGCAAACCCTCTCAGGGCTGATGGACCCAGTAGATCTTCCCAGATCACCCATCTAGGAGAAGGAAAACTCTGAAACTAAACCAAAGGGGAGGGAGGCGTCTCCAGTCTTGGACAACAACCTTCCTAGAGCTGGTGACTCAAACAAATTACTGGTCTGCAAACCTAAATTGCTTAAGGAGTAGATAGGCTCTGTCTATCGCCGGCTTCCATACTCCTTCTTTGCCTATTAGTCAGGCGCAGAGACACTATCACAGGTGAAGCGACAAAATACTCAGTGGTAAATCTTGTTTCTTGTCTAGGGCATTGAATGCCGTTCCCCACTCCCAACACATCCCACCCCTCATAACTGGGCACTTGGGAGTGCTTGAGTACCACGCATGCCTGTGCAATTAGATTGGGGTGATCTTCTTCTGATGGGCTGAGAGTACCGGATTGACAGTTCCTGGCTGCTGTTTCTGACTGGTAGTACAGGTGCCCTAACTCTTTGGTAGCGCTGTGAGCGGCTGCTCCATCAACAGTTGTATAATATCGGGTTGTTTGTAGTGCCATGTCGTGCATGGAAAGGGACCCTGCACTCATCCCCAATGGGCTTTCCTGAGGCCACAGCTGAAGAAAGGTCAGCTAATGGTCTGATTGTGTTGCATGTCTGATATCCTGCATAACCTCTTGTTCAGCTCCCCGTCACCTAACTGAAACTCTTTAAAAACATGATGACACTACAATAAAAAAAATAAGCTTAAGCCAGGCCTAGGGACAAACAAATTCAACTCGCCTCCTACCTTGAGGCTTGCATTCACTAACATCCGTGGGCTTAGAACTAATTTAGCTGATGTTGAAGCATTTCTCCTAACAAATACCCTGGATATCTTAGCACTAAGCGAGACTAACCTACACTCCTCCAACCCCTCTAACTACTTTAACATGCCTGGCTATCTCCCACTCTGCCGTAAGGACTCTGAAAGACATATGCACGGACTTGGAGTCTACATTCGTAACACCCTCCCCCTGATTAGAGAAACAAACCTAGAAACGGACGACCAAGCCTTTATGTACTTTAGACTAAACATACAACACAACATTAGCTACTTTTATTTTCTCTACCGCTCTCCCTCGACCCAGGACTGCACCATAATAAACAAAGTTTCTGACAGTATAGACACAGCACTCTCTCCTGACACTAGCGCACAAGTCCATGTATTTGGTGACTTTAATGTTTACCACAAAAACTGGCTTGGATTCTCTACTTACACAGATGCAGCGGGCAGCACAACACATAGTTTTGCTATATCGCATTCCCTATCACAAATGGTTACGTTTCCAACCCGTTTCCCTGACCAGCAAGAACAACAAGCATCACTTCTAGATCTGTTTCTGACTACAGTTCCCGAGGATTGTACAACAAATGCTGACAGCCCACTCGGGAATGCTGACAATGCAGTGATAATGGTAGAAATCGCCCTAAATTCTAGACCCAAAACTGAAGAGCCAGTGTTCAAGACAACGAGATATTATAAAAAGGCTGACTGGGAAGACATCAGAGATCTTATCAGAGATGCCCCATGGGGAAATATTTTTTCTCTTCCTGCTGAACAGTGCGCAAATGAGACCACTGAATGGTTCAAAATAGCAATGGAAGCACATGTTCCCATGCGGAAATTTTATAGCAAGCCCTACTCTCCTCAATGGTTTACTTTGACTTGCGCAACTGCCATTGCTCAACAGCAGCATGCATACCGCAGATTTAATCAACATAAGTCCAGTTCAAACAAACAGAAGTATATAGAAGCTAGAAATAACGTTAAGAAAGAAATGGCGACAACCAAGAGAGAATTTACTGAAACCACTAAAAAACGCATCGAAGCACAAAAATTAGGAAATCGTGACTTCTGGAAAATCTACAACAGTGTAGTAAATAATGGGCAATCAACAATTCCCCCTCTAACCAACAATCACGAGGTTTTTTGCTCAGCAACCGACAAAGCTAATATGCTTGCCAGCCGGTTTGCCTCGAACTCCACACTGGACCCTTCCAACCACCCCCTGCCCGACTTTCCTTTGCAGACAGACGCCATGCTAGACGATCTAAAAATCACCCCTGCTCAGGTACATGCTATCATAAAAAATCTTGACACTTCAAAAGCATGTGGACCTGATCTCATCCCAGCTGTGCTATTAAAAAAGTGCTCAGCCGAAGTAGCTCCAGTTCTCTCCAAACTCTACAACAAATGCCTTAATGAATCTTGCTTTCCGGGCTGTTGGAAAACTTCTTCTGTGGTACCAATATTCAAGAATTCTGGCGAAAGAACTGACCCATCAAATTATCGCCCCATTAGCCTCCTCCCACTTTTCGCCAAAATATTTGAGACTATAATTAACCATGCTCTAGTCCGGCACCTTACAGATGTTAAATTTCTGATTGACAAACAATATGGATTTAGACAAGCCTGTTCCACAGCTGATATCCTCACTGTAATCTCTGAACGTATATACCATTCACTGGACAAAGTGGGGGAGGGCAGAGCGGTAGCTCTAGATATATCTAAGGCTTGTGACAGGGTATGGCACAAGGGTCTCCTCAGGAAAATTAAATCATACGGTATCACTGGTAGAATACTTAACATAATTAAATCCTTCTTAGATAAGAGAAAAATCCAGGTTATCCTCGACGGTCGTACATCTAAACAATATGATATAAATGCGGGAGTGCCTCAGGGGTCTATCCTTGGACCTCTATTGTTCCTAATATTCATTAATGACCTCCCCGACAAAACTGCCTCTGAGATGGGTATATATGCTGATGACACTACACTCTATAACAGGCATGACAGGAAAACAAATGAACACATATCTAAAGAAATGGCAGAAACACTAGAGGATGACCTCCAATCTGTACTGGAATGGGGACAAAAATGGATGGTCGCATTCAAAGCTGCCAAGACTAAACTGGTTTCCTTCAATAATTACAAGAAACCTTCTCTGCCACCAATAGCAATGGCCAGTGACTCTTTATCTGAGAGTACATCTTTCAAACTGCTTGGCCTAACGTTCACAGGAAACATGAGCTGAACAATTATATTGAAAACATTGCCAGGGCCGCTGCGAAAAAGGTAGACTCTCTCTGCCGTGCTAGGAAACTACTGACACCTGAAAGTATCCTGTATCTCTATAAGGCCACCATTCGCCCATGTATGGAGTATTGTTGTCACATTTGGGCTGGTGCGTCTACTACTAGTCTCTCGCTCCTAGACAAGGTTCAAAAAAGAGTCGCCAATCTGATAGGCCCTGAACTGGCATCTAAGGTTCAGTCTCTGTCCCATCGACGAAACGTTGCATCCCTCTGCTTGTTCTACAAGTATTTTAACGGTGAATGCTCTGACAAACTGCACACACTTGTGCCCCCACAACGCAGACACCCTCGACAAATCCGACAGGCAGCTAAATCCCACCCCCCACACAGTAGAGATCCCTAGATGTAAAAGATCTTTCTACTCCAGTAGTTTCTTCTCCAGAACCTTTAGACTCTGGAATTCCATTCCAGGATCCTGCTTCCCTAACTGTACTGACATGCAGAAGTTCAAGTGCAACGTGAACCGACATCTTGCTGCCCAAATCCCTACATAGTGCCCCAGTAGTTGCTGACCCTGATAGTAGCCCCCTACACCAAAGTGGCAATGTGCCTTGTTTGGGGTGAAAATGTAATTTTTAAAAAAAAAGGGGGGGCTACTATTTGGGACCATGCTGAGGAAAGATTAACAAGATGTTGGTTTACGTTACATTTAAACTTTAGCATATCAGCACAGTCAGGGAAGCAGGTAGCAGGAAGGGAATTCCAAAGTCTAGCTGTTCGAGGGAAGAAACTATTAGAGGAGAAAGCTTTCTGGCATATAGGGACCTCAACAGTGAAGGGGTGTGATTTTGTTGCTAAGCGGGTTTGTCGGGGATATGTACGTCGACGGGGCACAAATGCAGCGAGTTCATTAGAGCAGATTCCATCAAAAATATTTGTAAAACAGGCACAGAGATACAACACTGCGGCGATGGGACAGGGATTTGAGCTTAGTTGACAATGTGGGAACTATTAGATTGGAGTCTCTTATGTTGAATTCTCACTAATAATAGAAATCATCTTGGTAAAATAGATTTTGCAAACAAATAAAAAATATATCCAAAGCATCTACCTTTATTCTTTTCTTCCATCTTGCAACTTTTTTTAAACCAATTTATCTATTTTCCATTTTGCCTTGAATATTACTCTTAAGACATTTGAGATGTTGAAACATTCCACTTATTAAGAATTCTCTTTTAAACTTCCACAATTCATTTGTAAAGTGTTCTATCTATCAAAATGATTAAGAAATTAAATGTTTTTATAAAATAAAATAAAATGTTTTTATAAAATAAAATTAAATTAAATGTCGTATAAATAAAATTAAATTAAAAGTCTTTATAAAATAAAATTAAATTAAATGTTTTTATAAAACAAAATAAAATGTTTTTATAAAATAAAACTAAATTAAATGTCGTATAAATAAAATTAAATTAAAAGTCTTTATAAAATAAAATTAAATTAAATGTTTTTATAAAATAAAATGAAATTAAATGTATTTATAAAATAAAATGAAATTAAATGTCTTTATAAAACAAAATAAAATAAAGTCTTTTTAAATTTCTTTATGAAATAAAATTAAATTAAATGTTTTTATAAAATAAAATGAAATTAAATGTCTTTATAAAATAAAATGAAATTAAATGTTTTTTTATAAAATAAAATTAAATTAAATGATTTTATGAAATAAAATAAAATTAAATGTCTATGAAATAAAATGAAATTTAATGTATTTATAAAATAAAATTAAATTAAATGTTTTTATGAAATAAAATTAAAATTAAATGGCTTTATAAAATAAAATGAAATTAAATGGCTTTATAAAATGTAATTAAATTAAATGTATTTATAAAATAAAATTAAATTAAATGTCTTTACAAAATAAAATTAAATTAAATGTCTTTATAAAATAAAATGAAATTAAATGTCTTTATAAAATAAAATGAAATTAAATTGCTCTATAATCTATATATCTATAAAAGTGAACGTGTCTGTGTGTGTGTCTGTGTGTGTGTCTGTGTGTATGTGTGTGTCTGTGTACATTTCCCTACGCAATAACTCTGGCAATTTCTAATCTACAGACTCGAAATTTGATATACAGGGTACTGAGATTTGGGAAAATCGATATGATCGGGTGTCGGCCAGAAATTTCGCTGTTAAGGGGTTAAATTTCAACGTTTTGACCTTTGAGAACTCTACCAAACTCCTCCGACAATTTTGGGTCTAAACACTTGACGTTTTAGATATTGCTTCCTTGGACATGGATCTAACTTAATAACTTGATTTGAGCCCAAAACAATAAAGGTTTAGGGGTCATAATAGGGTTCAAAGTTAAAGAATATTGACCGCTTTTTTTTAAGGAGTTATAATAAGGGTCAAATTAAAAAAATAATTACCGTTTTTTTTTTTTTTTTTTTTTTTGTTTTTTGTTTTTTGCTCAGCATACACCTCCAAACACCCGGGCAACGCCGGGCAACCATTGCTAGTAAAAAATAAAATGAAATGTCTTTATAAAATAAAATGAAATGTCTTTATAAAATAAAATGAAATTAAATGTCTTTATGAAATAAAATGAAATTAAATGTCTTTATAACATAAAATGAAATTAAATGGCTTTATAAAATAAAATTAAATTAAATGGCTTTATAAAACAAAATTAAAATTAAATTGTTTTATAAAATAAAATTAAATTAAATGCCTTTATAAAATGAAATGAAATTGATTGTCTTTATGAAATAAAATGCAATTAAATGTCTTTATAAAATAAAATGAAATTGAATGTCTTTATAAAATAAAATTAAATTAAATGTCTTTATAAAATAAAATGAAATTGATTGTCTTTATGAAATAAAATGAAATTAAATGTCTTTATAAAATAAAATGAAATTGAATGTCTTTATAAAATTAAATTAAATGTTTTTACAAAATAAAATGAAATTGATTGTCTTATGAAATAAAATGAAATTAAATACCTTTATAAAATAAAATTAAATTAAATGTCTTTACAAAATAAAATGCAATTAAATGTCTTCATCAAATAAATTAAAATGAAATTGCACTATGAAATAGAATAAATTAAATGTTTTATAAAATACAATGAAATTAAATGTCTTTATAAAATAAAATGAAATTAAATGTCTTCATAAGAACAATGAAATTAAATGTCTTTATAAAATAAAATGAAATTAAATGTCTTCATAAGAACAATGAAATTAAATGTCTTTATGAAATAAAATGAAATTAAATACCTTTATAAAATAAAATGAAATTAAATGTCTCTATGAAATAAAATTAAATTAAATGCCTTTATGAAATAAAATGTAAATGTCTTTATAAAATAAAATAAATGTAATGGCTTTATAAAATAAAACAAAATTTAAATGACTTTATAAAATAAGATGAACATTAAATTGCTTTATAAAATAGAATGTAATTAAACAACGTTATAAAATTAAATTAAATTTCTTTATGAAATAAAATGAAATTAAACATCTTTATAAAATAACATAAAATTAAATCTCTTTATAAAATAAAATGAAATTTAATGGCTTTATAATATAATATGAAATTAAATAACTTTATGACATTTATCAAGATGACTTATGAATTAAATGACTTTATTAAATAAAATGAAATGTAATGGCTTCTAACTATTTTCTCTTCTCGGCACACCAGTTATCATTCTGTGTATATTAATGTGCCGTCGAGCCAATAATCATTAGTGTGCTGCGGCACAGTAGTTGGAAACGAATACTAATCAAGGCCTGGATGTAACTCAATTATAAGGGTTATTGAATGTCAAGTGAGGTAAAACGTCAGTGACTTTGGAAATTGATTTTAGAGAATGTGGTTTTAAGTGCGGTTTAAGATGCGGTTTTAGATCTGGGTTTTGATGTGGTTTTAGATGTGGTTTTTGATATGGGTTTAGATGTGGTTTTAGATGTGGTTTAGTTGTGTTTTTTATCTGGTTTTAGATGTGGGTTTAGATGTGGTTTTAGATGTGGTTTAGTTGTGTTTTTTTATCTGGTTTTAGATGTGGTTTAAATGTGGTTTTAGATGTGGTTTTAAATATGGGTCTTGATGTGGTTTTAGATGTGGTTTTTGATTTCAGTTTAGATGTGGTTTTAAATGTGAATTTAGATGTTAGTTCAGATGTGGCTTAGATGTGGTTTTAGATGTAGTTTTAGATGTGGTTTTTTATGTGGTTTTTGATGTGGTTTTTGATGTGGTTTTAGATGTGGTTTTTGATTTCAGTTTAGATGTGGTTTTAAATGTGAATTTAGATGTTAGTTCAGATGTGGTTTTAGATGTGGCTTAGATGTGGTTTTAGATGTAGTTTTAGATGTGGTTTTTTATGTGGTTTTTGATGTGGTTTTTTATGTGGTTTTAGATGTGGTTTTTTATGTGGTTTAAATGTTGTTTAGATGTGATTTTAAATGTGGTTTTAGATGTGATTTTATATATGGTTTTAGATGTGGTTTTAAATGTGATTTTAGATGTGGTTCAGATCTGGTTTTAGATGTGGTTCAGATGTGGTTGTAGATGTGGTTTTAGATGTGAGTTTAGATGTGGTTTTAAATGTGGTTTTAGATGTGGTATTAGATGTGGTTTTAAATGTGGTTTTAGATGTGAGTGTAGATGTGGTTTTAGATGTGGTTTTAAATGTGAGGTTTGATGTGGCTTTGATATTGTTTAGATGTGGTTGTAGATGTGTTTTTTATGTTGTTTAGATGTGGTTTTTGATGTGGTTTTAGATAGTTATAATTCCATCTAACAAATAAACATCAAGTTAACATTCCTGGCAACTATTTAACGTAAATATTTCAACTTAACATAACTTTTTAACACCTTTAAAATATTTTTATCTAACAATATACTTTTACCAATCATAATAATCAACTATCATAATTTCATCATAAAAATCAACTATCATAATTTCATCATAAAAATCAACTATTATAATTTCATCATAAAAATCAACTATTATAATTTCATCATAAAAATAAACTATCATAATTTCATCATAAAAATAAACTATCATAATTTCATCATAATAATCAACTATTATAATTTCATCATAATAATCAACTATCATAATTTCATCATAATAATCAACTATTATAATTTCATCATAAAAATCAACTATTATAATTTCATCATAAAAATCAACTATTATAATTTCATCATAAAAATAAACTATCATAATTTCATCATAATAATCAACTATTATAATTTCATCATAATAATCAACTATCATAATTTCATCATAATAATCAACTATTATAATTTCATCATAAAAATCAACTATTATAATTTCATCATAAAAATCAACTATTATAATTTCATCATAATAATCAACTATTATAATTTCATCATAAAAATCAACTATTATAATTTCATCATAATAATCAACTATCATAATTTCATTATAATAATCAACTATTATAATTTCATCATAATAATCAACTATTATAATTTCATCATAAAAATCAACTATTATAATTTCATCATAAAAATCAACTATTATAATTTCATCATAAAAATCAACTATTATAATTTCATCATAAAAATCAACTATTATAATTTCATCATAAAAATCAACTATTATAATTTCATCATAAAAATCAACTATTATAATTTCATCATAAAAATCAACTATTATAATTTCATCATAAAAATCAACTATTATAATTTCATCATAATAATCAACTATCATAATTTCATCATAATAATCAACTATTATAATTTCATCATAATAATCAACTATTATAATTTCATCATAATAATCAACTATTATAATTTCATCATAAAAATCAACTATTATAATTTCATCATAAAAATCAACTATTATAATTTCATCATAAAAATCAACTATCATAATTTCATCATAATAATCAACTATTATAATTTCATCATAAAAATCAACTATTATAATTTCATCATAATAATCAACTATCATAATTTCATCATAATAATCAACTATCATAATTTCATCATAAAAATCAACTATTATTATTTCATCATAAAAATCAACTATTATAATTTCATCATAAAAATCAACTATCATAATTTCATCATAATAATCAACTATTATAATTTCATCATAATAATCGACCATTTTAATAGTTTCCGGTGTTTTCCGGTAGACTAACAACATAACAGATCGGTCATGAAGAACTTGTTTACATTGGACTTGGAAACGACCATGTTATAGTCAGATGGAAAGCAGATTCACGGTATTTTGTTTCACTGACTGCTCATCGTAGTTTACTTAGTTTTAATCGCCGATAGACAGTAAGAGAAATTGCTAATAGTGGTTGTAGTTAGACGAGTGTTTGCTGTGAATGTCTTATATGGGAGGGGCTTAGAGGTTCAGTCGAGCATTTGCAAAGAAAATAACGATAGAGCAACGTCTCTTATGTGAGAAAAAAGGTAGTAGGGAGGAAAAAAGACATCACTCACTAGATTTCGAAGTCGGTTTTGCATCCTCCCCAGGTAGAGAAAGGGTGCTCTGAGCAGCTTTTCCTTGTGACGCACTTGCTTGTAATCACGTGATTAGTCTTCGCACTACTCCCCCTCCAAAAACAAGGAAGTAAGTCAGACAAAAGATCAAGCCCGAAAATGAATCTCCCTTTTTATTGCCTCCCCACGAGGGAAAATTAGTCACAAGTACTTTTTTAATACGAACAGCTCTAGCTCCAGCTCCCTTTAAATCAACACCCAGGAATGAGCGCAGAAATGCGGTCGCTTCAGGGGATAAGAATTGTACACTCCTCTCAGAAAGGAAACGAAAATGCTGGTTAAGATGAGATTTTGAGAGAGAACAGATGTTGTATTCTCAACCTTGTACCATACACATGTGATAATACCGACACTCCTCGCCCCAAAGTGTGAGGGAGTAGGAAAGAAAGAGAAAAAGAAATATAACAAAAAAGAGGAAATAAGTTTATCAGCAGAACGCTGAAGAAAAAGTTATTCACCAAAGTACATAAAAGAAGCTAAAATAGGATTGTTAATCAAGGTGTGGCGGTGATTTGGGATAATGGAGGTAAGTGTGTTTGGGGTTGATTTGAGGTAAGTTTTGGGGGTGGCGATGAGTTTTGCAACATTTTACGACAGTTGGAGGCGATGTGTAAACGGTCTTGGGTTTTAGACTGTTGATGATAGTGTACAGTTTTGGACAATTTGCGGCTCCGAGATTCCCCTGAGAGAAATTGGAAAGATTGGAATCAAAGCTATGCGGGACTAGATTGCGATGTGAAGAAAATCGCTAGGGACCGACGCGACCTGACAGCTAGCGACGGACGACCATTTAGGATTTGTTTACGGCACACACACACACACACACACACACACACACACACACACACACATACATATACACACACATACATACTATGATCAACTGAACTCAGTGAGGATTGTCTTGTGTTGCTTTATTGTTGTGAGATCACGAAGAGGATCGAATCAAACATGCAGTGACCAATTAAAATAAGTTCTGACATTTTATAAAAAGCATATCTTGCGTCAAAAAATGATCCCATCTTTGTATTCTTTATTATTGTTGCTTATTTTTCGCCTCTCATATTGTTTTGGCTGTGACATTTAACGCCTGCATTCACTAGCCCCTAAACGCATTGAATAATGAGACAATGTGAAGAACTTGATTGTTTATTGCGTTCTTAACCTTGTGCCATACATGCAGCAATCAAGTTGCGTCGCAAGTGTTCGATTAAACTCCAATCTAGGGTACAAGAGACAGAAAAAGACCGAAAAATAATCAATTAATTATATGCTGTCAGCCCATACCATTCCATGTTTAATGTTAATGCATGCTTCCTAACGAACTTTTATAACACCCTCTCCCTTGATTTATGTGTCATCATATGCGTTTCTAGTACATTCCATAAGCCTAAGCAACTTTCAACTCTGAATCATCAAATTCAACTCGGCTAACCTGTCAGCGTTTTTATTTTTTATTTTTTTATTTTACTGATGTTCACTCCAAGCAAAGCATATTGCCACTTGGACGCAAGTGGTTACTATTTGGGGTCATCTTTAGAGGAAATGAGCAAGATGTAGGTTTACATTACATTTCAAATTTTGCATACCAGTACAGTCAGGGAAGCGGTTAACAGGTAAGAAATTCCAAAGTCTAGCAGTTCGATGAAAGAAGCTTTTAGAGTAGAAAACTTTCAACTAAATCTAGTGACTTAAATAGAGTATGGGTGGGAGTGTATTGTCGAACGGGTTTGTCTGCTGTACGTGGACAGGGTTAGGGTTAGGGTTGTCTGGTGTACGTGGAGAGAGTACGAGCGCAATACGTTCATCAGAGCACGTTTCATTAAAATACTTGTAAAATAGGCACAGGGATGCAACATTGCTGCGATGGGACAGGGGTTGGAGCTTAGTTGATAGTGCGGGACTTATCTTTTGGGGATAATATCTACTGACCGACAGTATGGATTGAGGCAAGCCCGTTCTACTACAAATACTTTAATGGTCATCTCTGGTCGCTTATAAAATGTCAGGAAGATGGAAGTTACAGGCTCTGGTGCTCGTAACACAGAATATTACCCATCCCGCCATTAGCAGAAGAGAATGCAATGTCAACAGCTTAATAAATAGTCGCTCGCTAAATTTTAAATATTATTCTTTTTTTGTGTGGAAATTGCTCCTGACAAAGCATGAAGCCGCTTGATGAACAGCGCTAACCAAAACGCAGGATGATTATCGCAAATAGAGGAGATACCTATTGACCTTAGTTTTGAAAAGATCAATCTTTTTTATGTTATTTCCAGAATTGCAATTTCATCCGTCAAGCTCCATCTTTGTTTTCGGTGTCTTCAGTGCTCATCATTCTAACTGGCTCCTCCGCCCTAATCGCAAGGTATACTATGGAGACATTAGATGTCCTCTTGAAACGGCGGTATGTGAAGCATGTGTTTGGTCGACGATGCAACTCATCAGTGTGGCTAGACGAAGCAAAATTTCGTTGTGTGTGAAAAAGGGCAAGGAAGAGATGTAGAAGAGTATAGAGAACGAAAGAATGATAAATAGATCTATCTATATAAGAGCCAGATACGTCCAAGGATGGAATACTGTTCCCACATCTGGACAGGAGCTGCTAGAAAGGACTTGTTCTGCCTTGATAGAGTTCAAAATAGACTTCGTAGCCTCGTAGGAGATGTCCTTTTCTCTTCCCTGCAACCTCTATCTCACAGAAGAGATGTTGCGAGTTTGTCTCTGATGTATCGTTATTTTCATGGAAAGTGTTCGACTGAGCTTCAGTCTATGGTCCCCCCCTCGCCTAACTTTCACAAGAAACACTCGTCTAGCTGAAAACACTATCAATAATTTCCCCCACTCTTTATCTGTGCCTAGACCTAAACGTAGATTTCATGAACAAAGCTTCTTTCTTAGAACTGCACGCCTGTGGAATTGTCTTCCGTTTTCCTGCTTTCCGGCTGACTACAATATGGTTGTCTTCAAGTCTAACGTAAATAAGTTCTTGATGAGCCGTTCCATATAAGTTATCAAATTTACCGAATTTTCATTACTAATGATTACTATATTGTCCAATTTCTACTGTACACTCTTTAATCCTTATCCTTGAGTGGCCTCTTGGCCTTGATAATGTGGAGATGCCTGTGTAAAAAAAATAGATTCGTTGATAGTAACAATATCATTTATAGCTGAGATAAATTGCGCACAAGAATCGATTCAGAATGCATTTACAAACACCGATTGACGCCCTTTTCTAACCCTCGGGACTACGTAAATGTTTATTTATTTATTTTTGTTTTACTTTTTTTTTGTTTTTCTTTTTTGTTTTTGTTTTTTTTGTTTTTTTTTGTTTTTTTTTATTTTACTTCTGAAGCCGGATCTATTCCTCTTCGCTTCGTCAGTTTTTATCCTCTTTTCCAATTCATTATTTTTCTTGACATTATCCCGGATTTTCCTTCGCCTCATCATTCCTCCATCTTTCTCTTTTTCGTTTCATCTATTTAGCTTACCATTCCCTCCCTTTCCATATCTGCCCCCTCTCTCTCTCTCTCTCTCTCTCTCTCTCTCTCTCTCTTTCTCTCCTCCTCTGCCCCCTCTCTCATATATATTTAATTATTTTTCTTTTCTTTTTTAATTCAAAATTTTTGTCTACCTTTTTTTTCTTGTCGCCTTTTCCCTTTCAAAAAATTACTCACAGAAAAAAAATATATAATTCCTCACCCCTAAAGACCCTAACCCCTAAAGATAGCGATGAGGTTGCCTTAATACTACACTAAAAAAAAAAACTTGCCATAAACAACAAACTCTTCTCTCTTCACTCTGTGCCTGACAAAATTATATTTTTCTTTAATTCATATGTTTTTTTTGTTTTTTTTGTATATTACAATAGAAAAATAAAATATTGCAGCATTAAGAATTGATTATATAATGCTATAAATTGAATTTTAAAAAGAATTCTTAATGCTGCAATATTTTAAGTTATAAATTTATTATATTTTTTACTAGAATATCTTGTCCTTTTCTTTTCCAGTTTTAACAACTAATTCTTTACTTTTCCATGCTTAACCATAATACTTTTCATGCTCGCATTTTTTAGGGTCATCCATGATTTTTCCAGGCTTCCAATAACTTCACTTATTCTATGCTTAATTTCAGTATAGTTATTACCTTTTTTTTGCCCCCATAAACACATATGTAATAACAATGTACGAAACTCGTCAGCTTTCAATAAAATTCCCCAAATTATCTCCCTTTCATGCTTTCATTCTCTCTGTTTCATTTGTTACTTCTCTTTCTGCGACAGTAGTGAATTAGTAGCAACATTAGTGTCGTAGTGGCTATGAAAACCAGTCATAAAAGCGTCGCTTTTACATATTTTTACGATTTTGAATACCAGTACATTCATCATAACTTTTGTTTTACTGAAAAAAAAAATGAAAAAAAAATTAGCTGAGGAGGTGATTACAGTTAGAATATCTACTGTGAAACGGGCTTGCCTAAATCCATATCTTGTCCTTTTCTTTTCCAGTTTTAACTAGTAGTCTTTTACTTTTCCATGTTTAAGCTTAACCATATTACTTTTAATGCTCGCATTATTTCAGGCTTCCAATAAAATCACTTGTTCTTTGCTTAATTTCAATCGTATTTTCCCCCCATAAACATTACATACACATATGTAATAACAATGTAGAGCACTCGTCAGCTTTCAATAAAATCCCCCCCAATTATCTCCCTTTCATGCTTTCATTCTCGCTGTTTCACTTGTTTCTTCTCTTTTCGAGACAACAAGTTATTTAGTAGCAACACTACTCGCTGAAGTGACGTGGTTGCCATGGGAACTAGTCATAAAAAACGTCGCTCACCTCCTTACATGTTTTCCAATTTTGAACACCACTAAATAAATCATAAATTTTGTTTTCCTGAACGAAAATTGAAAAAATTTTTCACGATATAGCTGAGAATGTGATCTATAAACTGTAATAATTGTTTGAATGAAGCTTTAAAACAGTTCTAATGACCAAAACTGCCACTTAACCATATACACAAACACTACTGTAGTGTTTGAATGATTAAGGTTTTCGAAAATTAATCATAATTTATGAAAAAGAATATAAAATCGAAATGTAATTTAAATGAGAAAATTTAATTGAGATTTCAATTGTTCTATAGAAAAAAAAATGTGCCTCGTTGTGTCACCAACTGAATTGAGTCAGAAAAGATGGTTCTGTAAAGCCAGTTTGATTTTAGATATTAAAATTAATCGGAATCGGGAATCGGGAATTGCAGCAATTTAAACTTTTGGGGGTATCGGGAAAATGTGTCCGTATTTTCCGATGCGAAAACGATCCTTTTTATTGTTTTCTTCTTTTTTTTTGGTTGTTTTTTCATGTAATTTTTCATGTAATTTTCCATGTAATTTTCCATGTAATTTTTCATGTAATTTTTCATGTAATTTTCCATGTAATTTTCCATGTAATTTTTCATGTAATTTTCCATGTAATTTTTCATGTAATTTTCCATGTAATTTTTCATGTAATTTTCCATGTAATTTTTCATGTAATTTTCCATGTAAT
Organism: Euprymna scolopes; assembly: GCF_053919585.1. Classification (NCBI taxonomy): domain Eukaryota; kingdom Metazoa; phylum Mollusca; class Cephalopoda; order Sepiida; family Sepiolidae; genus Euprymna; species Euprymna scolopes. The sequence goes on from NC_136517.1 coordinate 3,687,351, forward strand.
TTTTCATGTAATTTTCCATGTAATTTTTCATGGTATTTTTCATGTAATTTTCCATGTAATTTTTCATGTAATTTTCCATGTAATTTTCCATGTAATTTTCCATGTAATTTTTCATGTAATTTTCCATGTAATTTTTCATGGTATTTTCCATGTAATTTTTCATGTAATTTTTCATGTAATTTTTCATGTAATTTTCCATGTAATTTTCCATGTAATTTTTCATGTAATTTTCCATGTAATTTTTCATGTAATTTTCCATTAATTTTTCATGTAATTTTTCATGTAATTTTCCATGTAATTTTCCATGTAATTTTCCATGTAATTTTCCATGTAATTTTTCATGTAATTTTCCATGTAATTTTCCATGTAATTTTTCATGTAATTTTCCATGTAATTTTCCATGTAATTTTTCATGTAATTTTCTATGTAATTTTTCATGTAATTTTTCATGTAATTTTCCATGTAATTTTCCATGTAATTTTTCATGTAATTTTCCATGTAATTTTTCATGTAATTTTCCATGTAATTTTCCATGTAATTTTCCATGTAATTTTCCATGGCTCGTTTAATAATGATGAAAGGATAAATATCTATTAATTTTAAATGAACAGTAAAAGTAAAATGTGTAGATTTGTACCCCAACAAATACATTTTTACGTTTGTGAAAATATATGTGAATATTACATGGAGTTTTGCGGTAACTTGATCCCCCTCATCCTCACAATAAAACTTTATATTTAGTTTTTTTTTTTTTAATCGGAATCGAAAGCGAAATCTGGACAGATACTGGAATTGACCCATCACCAGTAAAAACTAGAAATACAAAAAACAGTCTCTAACTGCCCACTAAATCTTTATCTTTCTCATTTTCTCTTTTTCCCTGTACAACTGCGAGTTAAATAATATTATTTCTTTTATTATATTTTGTTTCAATGTGTGTTTTTATGGATGTGTTTTTGTGTGTGAGTTTTGTTGTGTTTGCTTGTTTTGTTAAGTATGTGCGGATGTGTAAACTTGCTTCTTGTAGTGTGTGTGTGCGCACTTATAGGAGAATGTAGTGTATGTTTGTTATATATTTGTGTGTGTAGATAGTGATCTATGAATTCAACTTAGATTTCTAATACTACGCCGTTTATTCATTCTATCAATCTTTAAATGGTCCTTCCTGTGGGTACCTAAATGTAAAGAATCATGTTAAAAACCAAAAAAAAATAAAGAACAAAACCATTGTTTCCTTGTCAAAATCGCATCATCTTCTTTTTAATTCTAACGAAAAGAAATCACTCATTCTATACCAAAAACACATCACATATTTTGAATTCGAACTGTTATAATCCGTTCGAAAAAAATATTTTTTATATCGTACTTGTATATTAGTTCTTCAACGTAATCATTCCAAAAATGTCTTGAAATTAAGACGAAAGATTGATGAATATATAAATAATTTTGTTTTGTTTTTATTTTTCATTTTTCTTCATTTTTGTACCTGGGAGTAACCTCTTATAAAGGCCCGCAGGCCACTCGGGGAAACGGTTAATGAATGTAAAGTGGTTGTGTCGTTAATAGTGTAAATTGAGTAGAATTTGGTTATTTAAAGGAACGGCTCAACAAGAATTTGTTTATATTGGATTTGAAGGCTATCATGCTGTATTCAACCGGGAAGCAGGCCATCGGAACAGTGTTAACAGGCGGGCAGTTCTGAGAAAGAAGTTTTGTTCATAGAGTGTACGTTTAGATTTAGACACAGTTAGTCACATATAGTGGTTTTAGCTAGTCAAGTGTGTTTTGTGAAAGTTTGGCAAGGGCGAACGATAGATTGGAGTTCAGTCGAGCACTTGCCATGACAATAACGATAGATAGGCTCGCAATGTTTCTTCTGTGGAAAAAAGTTGTAAAGGGTATCTACTAGATTTCAAAGCCGGTGTTATCAAGGATGGAATACTGTTGCCATATCTGGGCAGGAGCTGCTAAAAACAGCCTATCCTGCCTTGACAGAGTACAAAATAGACTTCGTGGCTTAGTGGGGGATGCCCTTTTCTCTACCCTGCAACCTCTCTCCCACAGAAGAGACGTTGCGAGCCTATCCTTGTTTTATCGTTATTTATAAACACCCGTCTAGCTGAATCCACTGTGAAAAATTTCCCCCACTCTATATCTGTGCCTAAATCAAAACGCGGATTCCATGAACAAAGCTTCTTTCTTAGAACTGCACGCCTGTGAAACTCTGTTCCGTCTGCCTGCTTCCCACCGGACTACAACTTGGATGTCTCTAAGTCCAATGTTAACAAATTCCTAATGAACCGCCCCCTTAAGTAAACACTTCATCAAATCTCCACACTAACGTAATGTACTTGCAATAACCCTTATCCCTGAGTGGTTTCCGGGCCTTGATAAGTGGTGATCACTGTGTAAAAAAAAAAGGCAAGATAGGGCGTATCGAGCGGCTCCAGCCAATATGTGGCAACAGTACTCCATTATAGAGCGTACCTGGCCCTTATACAGATAGAGGATTGCATTGGCAGTGAGATACCTACTTAATCGGTAGAGTGATCCAACCATTTTTCCAGCGATCTTGGCAACAGATTTGATGTATGTGTTTCATTTCAGATCATGATTAATGGTCAGTCTTAGAAGTTTTTCAAGACATTGA
>NC_136517.1:3700000-3710000 GCF_053919585.1 Euprymna scolopes
GAAATTAACTTAAGTGGACTGTTTCATTTGGTGGTTAACTTACAAATCCCGTAGACAAGGAATAAAATAAACTCTAGTAGTAAATTCTTGTTCTTACAAGAATAAATTATTAAATAAAACTCATGTAAAATTAAATGGAAAAAAGGCATTGTTTAAACAACAAAAATATTTACAGTCGCGTATTCGTTCAGAAAAAGAAAAACAATCTATCTGCGAAGCACGATTTGTTTTGTTTTTTTTTTCTCTTGTGATATTTCCGTCGCTTGTGATCAGTGAAAGCGGTGGTTAGCAGCGGTGTGTATTGATGAGTTTGTTCAGACTCTGTCTACCCTCCAATTCAACTCAACTTAACTCGACTGCCAAAATTTGCTCTTGCATGCTTTCTGATGGCTAGGGACCGGGGAAGTTCTGACGAGGTCTGAAATCCCATTCAGTCAATTAGCTTCTGCATTATCAAAATTGAATTCACCTTAGAACAGCACGCCAGTGGAACTCTGTTCCGTCTGCCTGTTTCCCACCTGACTACAACTTGGATGTCTTCAACTCCAATTTAAACAAATTCCTGATGAACCGCCCCCTTAAGTAGACACTTTATGAAATCTCAACACTAACATACAATGTACTGTACATGCCTGAGTGGCTTCCGGGCCTTGATAAGTGGTGACCTCCTTGTAAAAAAAACCTGGATTGGCCAATTTGGTCAAATCACATGTACATATTAATTAAATAACTTTTCATCGATAACTTCTCACGCTGAGCAAGCCTTGGGGATTGAACCTCGGGTCAATAGTGATTCCCAAGTTTAGACAAAACAACGTTAATACTATTCTCCCTAATTCAATAGGTTCCTTCACAAAATAATATTATTATTAAATATTATTAATTTCTATATAACTACTAGCAGGATATTTTCTTTTTACACCGGCTGTTTGGCTTTCTTTAAAATTTGAATAAGTTTGATCCAGTACTATCCTAGCACCTGAAGCAGAGGTCTGGTTTCTCTCTCTCTCTCTCTCTCTCTCTCTCTCTCTCTCTCTCTCTCTCTCTCTCTCTCTCTCTCTCTCTCGCTCTATCTCTCTCTCGCTCGCTCTCTCTCTCGTTCGCTCTCTCTCGCTCTATCTCTCTCTCTCTCTCTATCCATCTATCTATCTCCCCTTCTCTTTCTGTCTTTCTCTCTATCTGTCTTTGTTCCATCCTTTTATCTTCCCACACTCTCAACACTGATCGCGATTGCTTTTTATGATCAATTTTATAAATCCTTCGTGTAGCTGATTCTCTTTCTATTGGGTCTCAACATTTTTGTCCCCAGTTTCGCATAAATTAAATTAATTAAACGACATCCCTTTTTTCATATCTTCGTAACTAACGATTTAGTCTGCTAGTATGAATTTTGAAAAGGGTCACCTTCAGCGCATAACAGAATAACCTTAATCTGCAAACAGATTCGTACCCAGAGAAGAGAAAAGTAAATTGAAGAGTGAACAGAGATCAAACGCGGTAAAACAAAAACAGTCGAACAATATGATATTACGTTTTCGAGTAAGAGAAAACGAAGTTCTCGCTCAGGACATGGATCAGTAATGTAGAATGGTCTACGGCGATTGTCACTTGGATATTTGTCCGTCTTGATCACTCATTTTTTTATGTTACGAAATTAAGTTATAAAGGAAATGCTTATTTAGACTTATAGTCTCGCTTTTCTTTCTTTCTTTCTCTCTCTCTCTCTCTCTCTCTCTCTCTCTCTCTCTCTCTCTCGTTATCCTAACTTTATTCTCTCCAATAAAACCTTGAATAAACTCAGCGATCGTCTCCTTTTGCGTTTCCGTTATGGATAGCTTTGTTCGTCTTAGTTATACAAAATAACAGAGAAGTTTTTTATCCCGGGCAACTGCGTTTAAACATGCCTGCTCTATGAACGATCCAGAGCATCACTAAATGCAAATTAATTAATTTATGAGTTATTACGTGCTTTAATTTATGACATTGAGCCCATATAAAGTTGAGGAGGCCGCTAGAGTAAAAGTTTTCCCTAGAGAATAGAAATGTTTTCGCTTCTTACTTTTGGATTACTATTTACTCTGTCCAGGATATTGAGCAACATCAACAAAAGGACAGTGAAGTTCATAATCTCGGACAGGAAAATTGAAAATGAAATTAAGAGGGCCTCCGGAGCACTACTGGAACCAAATTCCACTCCAATAGAAAAGAAGACTAGTATATAAATTTCAATCTGAATAAAATGTTTTTTTTTTGTTTTGTTTTTTGTTTTGTTTCTTTTTGTTTTTGTTTTTTTTTTGGGGGGGGGGTTATAACAATAAACACATGCATTTTTTATTGGGTTATGTAATGGAGAATTTCAGTATGGTCCGAAATTAACATATTTAAAATTAACATATTTGAAATTAACATATTTGAAATTAACATATTTGCAGCAGAGCAAATGCATACGAAATGAGAAATGACGTCACCGTAAGAATAAAGTAAAATAACGTGTGCAACAGACATAGGAGTACGTTCGAGAGCAGGTTACAGAGGACGTTCGAGATGTGGATAACGTTCGATAGGACAGATGTCAAATAGATGAAACACAATCACGCGAGAGAAACCAATAACATCCAGGAAGTACCTGGAAATAAATGTTGTTGTGAGAAAAGAAAGAGTGAGTTGAGTTTATTACTTGCTTTCTGTTCCTTATGACGCATTCTGCTTCAGCATGTTGGGTCCCGTGCGAAAACGTGAGTAATGTAACACATTTAGTAGTTTTTTTTTGCTTAGAAGGAAAAGAAATCTACGCATGCGCAGATGAAACACATTAAAGAAAGTGCGATAATGTGTGACCACTCCCTCCCCAAACGATTTTTTTTTTTACATTTCTAACTCAAGGTATTAATTTTTCATTATTATTTTCTAAATTTTAAATATATATGTATACATCGGGTGTAATGCTTACCAAGAAAATACCAACTTTGCAAGTTTTTTTTTTTTAATTTATATTTCTTTTGTTCATAAAACCACACAGAAATGCATATATATTATATATCTATATATAATAGATCCCCCGGCAAAGACTGGTGTTGTAGCTAGTATTCATAAACATATAAGTCATGTGATTTCGTATTTACAGTGCGTTTGTTTATTAATGAAACCCCCGACATTCTAACAAAAGAGACAGATTATCGCCAATGACATTTAATTAACTTGACTCTTTGTAGTATTCGCTAGCAGACATATTGATACGATGGGATTAGCGGTTAATCTCCGAGTTTCCAACATTTTGCTTGATTACTAAGACACGTGGTTGCAATAAAATCTTACCCAACAAAGTGATCCTAGGTCGAAAACAACTGGTAAAATCACCTAAAAAGAAAAGACTCCTCGTACATTCCATGTAAAAAAATACTACAAAAAACATATTAAGATTTTTTTTTCAAACGAAACACGGTGCAATTTGGACGTAGGGAGCTACAATTTGGGGTCATATCTACAGGGACGCTATGTGGGGAGTTGAGCAGAGAGATGTATGCTCACATTATACTAAAACTTTTGCATATCAATACAACCAGGGAAGCAGGAAACTGGGACAGAATTCTAAAGTCTATCAGTTCGAGAAAAGAAACTATTAGAATACAAGGCTTTCCAACATCCAGGAATCTCTGCAATGAAGGGTGGGATTTTGCTGCTTGTCGGCTTAATAACAAATTGGATGATGAAGAGTATAAAGTGAGTCTTGGATTTACTTTCGGCATATTTATGTCGATAGGGCACACGTTCTACAAAAAAATTCAAAATAACAAATGTTTACATTAAATTCGAAAGTGTATAACTTTGAACTTTCGTTACATATTTGGGACCTTATGTCAATAGTGATTAAATCAGCTAGTGTGAAACAGAGTCGTTCCCAGATTTGAATGAAAGACGGGTGAGATAAGGTTGAGGAAGGATGTAAAGGTCAAACGCCGTAGACAAAACAATGAAAAATGACGTCACTTTTTCGATTTGAAGAAAACTAAGGTTTTCAGTTAGTCTTTCCCGGAAATCATCCGAACGAAACACGGCTCATTATGTAACAAAATTAAATCAGTGAATATTGCTTCGATGTCTATCCGTCTGCGTCACACATTCAGTAACTTAGGCAAAAAATTAAGAAATAACTTAAAAAAGGTAAAAGTAGTCTCTCTCTCTCTCTCTCTCTCTCTCTCTCTCTCTCTCTCTCTCTCTCTCTCTCTCTCTCTCTCTCCCTAAGTTCATTTTTCTCCTTGAAGAAAACTCAGCGAACGTCTCTTCTGTCTTTCCTACACGAAGCGAGTTATGCAACTGGACAAAAAGCCAGCACGTTTAAATACCTTGCATGATAAAAACTGAAATTTGCAAAACGAAATCGTTGCTATGGTTGAATGAAAGATGAGTGACAAGGTAGGGACAAGAGGTAAAACACCATAGACAAAACAGGAGTCGAACGATGTGATGAATGGCGTCATGTTTTCGAGAAGAAAGAAAACTAAGGTTTTCAGATCAGTCTCTTGGTGAAAGCCATGAGGACGGGACATGGCCCATAATGTAGAAAATATATAACCCAATGAGTATTATTTCGATATCTGTCCGTCTACATGACTTATTTTTTAGATTAGAACATTTAGTTTAAGAAATGAATAATTATCATAACTCTAGTCTCTTTCTTCATTGTTAATTCTCTCCGAATAAAACTTCAGCGAACGTCTCTCTTTGTGTCTTTAATGCATGAAAGTAGTTTTATTCATCTAAAAACACTGATTATCACGACAAAAAAAAGAGTAAGATGTAGTGAATCATATAACGGCCGCTTGATGAAATGGTAGCGATGAAAAGAAGCGGACAAAACACTTGCACGAATAAGCACTAGTGATGGATATCGGCAGGCAATGCCAGGAAGAAAAACATTCAATGGGTTGTACACACGCAAATAGATTCAAATGTTAAGAATTCGGGATTCCCACCTATTGTCTAATGGAATGCTTAATTCGAACTAGAAATATTTTAGCAGATTTTGGTCAACGGTTAAAACAAAGGACAAAGGAAATATTAGATATGCCAATGGAAGGATGTGTTTATAAATAAAATTGTCACAGAGATATAAAAAGTCAGTGAAATAGAGAAGGCTGCGGCATGTGTCACTATTTATTCACCACGAGCCAACCGTCTAACCCATGCACCTTTCAGTAAATGTCAAAAGAAAAATAACAATTTGTCACAGAAAAGCTGATTATCAAGTGAAATAAAAAACAATAATATATTTTTGTAGATCAACTGTATTGTGAGTTTTACTTCGCTATCAGTGTGTGTATTCACTTTGTGCCTGTGACAAAAGTACATGTTAACATTGTATAGACTAAACAAAGACATTTTGAACAACCGGTCACAGGGAGTATGTAATAGCTGCACGTATAAACACTCTGCACACGTATGTATAAAGACGTTTTGTTTAGTTTATTGATCACTCTTTAATAATAAAAAAAATGTACACTTTTATGTTGTAGTGTAGATGGCGATCTTAGGAATATACCAAGGCCAACAATGACGCTTAAAATTTATTAAGTGTTGAAAATAGATAAAAACAAAAATGTTAAATGAAGGAAGACATTACATTACATTACATTTTCTTTCACATTACATTACGTTACATGTTATTAACATTACATTACGTTACATTTTCTTAACACCACATTATGTTACATGTTCTTAACATTACATAACTTTATATGTTGTTAACGTTACATTACGTTACATGTTGATAACACTACATTATGTTACATGTTTGTACATCACATTACGTTACATATTCTTAACATTAAATTTCGTTACATGTTTTTGCATGATATTACGTTACATATTTGTAACATTATGTTACATATTCCTAACGAACATAATATATTTATAGATCAAGGACCTTTTTACCTCCCTATTTCCTCTTTCTTACAGAAGAAATGTTGTGAGTCTATATCTGCTCTATCATTATTTTCATGGCAGGTGCTCGACTGAGCTTCAACCTATGTCTCCCCTGCAAAACATTCGTAACAGATACTCGTCTCACTACAACAACTATCAACAATTTCTTTTCCATCTCTATCTGTGCCTAAAACTAAACGAAAATTCCATGAGAAAAGTTAATTTCCTAGAACTGTCTTTCATTGGAACACAATATCGTAAGCTTGCTTCCCACCTGGCTATAACATGGTCGTTTTCAAGCCTGATGTACATAAGTTCTAGTTGAGCCGTTGTCTTAAAGTTTCACCATTAACGATCATCACAGTGTCGTTTTACAAAAACCTTACCTCACCTGTCTTCCATTCAAACTAGCTAATTTAATCACTAATAGGGTCCCAAATATGTAATGAAAGTTCAAAGTTATACACTTTTAAATTTAATGTAAACAAAGGTTATTTTGACATTTTTATAGAACGTTGTTATATACGGCACAATCACCTTGACACACCGGTTCTCGCCAGATCACCGAAGTTAAGGAACGTTAAGCCTACCCAGTACCAGATGGGTGACCCTTTGTATAGGTGAGATGCTGTATGTACCGCGAGGTAAAATATCAGGTTGAGAAACTTGGGCGGTCTATCCTTATCTCAAGGGTAGATGAGACTCTCTTAAGCTGTGATAGGCACCCCATCTAATGATGACGTCAAAAAATATCCTTGATATCCCTGGCAAAGCATCAAGTATTCAGCTACCGACAAGATTTGAATTACACTACAATCTCGTGTAGTGAGTTCAATCTCGGCTGCGGCCGCGCTGGATGGATGAAAGGGACAATGTGATTTGACTCGACACTCATTAACCTTCTTTTTTTTTTACTCCAAACCATATTGCCACTTGAAACATAAGGAGCTACTATTTTGGATCGGGTTTAACAGGGGACTGTGAGGTGTTAAAAAGCAGGATGTCTGTTCACATTACATTTAAACTTCTGCCGGTCAGTACAGTAAGGAGAGCAGGAATCAGGGAGGTAATTCCAAAGTGTTGCAGTCTGAGGGAAGATTCTATTAGAGTAGAAGGCTTTCTGGCATCTAGAAACCTCAACAGTGAAGCGGTGAGATTTTGCTGCTTGTCGGGTTAGTCGAGGTATGTAACGTCAAAGAGGCACAAATACGATGAGTTCATTGAAAGGGAATGGAAATTTTGGGCGATGGAACTGAAAGTGAGGACCTATTACATTTGAGACTATTTTGGGGCCATGTCTAAGAGTGAGAAACTAGTTACAGATGCATCACTCCAAATGTGACAATAATACTCCATGCATGTAAAGATATAGGATGTTCTCTGGCGTGAATAATGTCTAGCAAGATAGAGAGGGCCCTTCTTCTTTGCCGCGGCCTTAGCAGTGTCCTAAATGTATCTCTTCTAATTTATGTTGCCTGCGAATGTTAAACCAAGGAGTCGGAAAGATGAGCGCTCAGATAGGGTGTTATTTGTCATGGAAATCGATGGTTGAGAAGGTTTCTTAGTTATCAAAAGGAAAGAAGTTTAGTCTTAGTAGCATTAACGGCCGCATTCTACTTAAGACTGAAGATCATTTTCAGGGGGGTTTTTCATTGCCTTTGACATGTGTCCTAGAGTCGTTTTTGAGCCTTAAGAAGCGGTGCCCCTCATTAAGAAAATTGTTGTACAAATTTACAAATGATTTCAAGTTATAGTTTCTAAGTAAACTGTTTCTTAAAAAAAGAGTTTTTCAAATAAGGCAATAAGCATTATAAACATATATGTCTATATGTTTGTTTATTTGTTTGTTTTTTCTGTCGGTGTTTATACGCGTGTTTTTTTGTTTTGTTTTTTTGTTTTTTTCACAAGGTGGTCACCACTTATCAGGCTCGGAAGCCACTCAAGGATAAGGGTTATTGTAAGTACATTACGTTAGTGTGAATATTTTAGAGTGTCTACTTAAGGGGGCGGTTCATCAGGAATTTGTTTACGTTGGACTTGAAGACATCCAAGTTGTAGTCAGGAGGGAAACAGGCAGACGGAACAGAGTTCCACAGGCGTGCAGTTCTAAGAAAGAAGCTTTGTTCATGGAATCTACATTTTGATTTAGACATAGATAAAGAGTGGGGAAAGTTTTTGACAGTGAATTCAGCTAGACGGGTGTTTTTTGTAAAAGATTGGCGTGGGGGGACCAGAGATTGGAGTTCAGACGAGCACCTGCCATGGAAATAACGATAAAACAAAGATAGGCTTGCAACGTCTCTTCTGTGTGAGAGAGGTTGCAGGGAAGAGAAAAGGGCATCCCCAATTAAGCCACGAAGTCTATTTTGTACTCTGTCAAGGCAGGATAGGCTGTTTTTAGCAGCTCCTGCCCAGATATGGCAGCAGTATTCCATCCTTGGACATACTTGGCTTTTATATAGACACTTGGCTTTTATATAGACACTTGGCTTTTATATAGACAATATAGTGTATTTTTAAAGAGATGTGTGAGTGATTTCAGTAGGCATTGTGCGTGTGCTGCTTTTGTGTATACGTGTGACATGATGTGTGACATGACGTGTGACATGATGTGTGACATGACACGTTACATGATGTGTGAGCGAGTTAAAAATAGTTGTTTCCTTTCGCTTCGTATAATGACTTATCTTGTCTATAATTCTATTGAATAGAAGGTTGACATTTTTTGGTCTTTTATTTATTCTAAGCAACCAGATCAAAAAGTGGGTGCATTTTTTTTCTAAGGTGGTTTTCGAACTACAAGAGAACGTTCCAAAAGTAATGCCCCATATGTTTTATTCCGCCCGAATCGATCAGAGGAGATTGCAAATTACCTTGTTATGATAATTAAACTTATGCATTCATGACTTGATATCGAGTACTTATGGGAGAGACCACTTGAAGGTTGCCAACATTACTGAGCGAAAATGTTTCAATGTCACACACAGGTTGTTAGTCCGAGTCGTTACCTACTTAGCAACTGTCACCTCCATGTTGTTGGTGATTGCATTATAACCATTTAGTATTTTTATAGTATGTCTCTTTAATATATGAGTGTGTGTGTGTTTACATACATGTGTATGTGTGTATACAAAAGTGTATATTAATAGGTATGTGCATGTATAAATATATATATTAATTTATTTATTAAATTTATTTATATACGTGCGTTTCGTTGAACAGCAGGAATAATTCCTGTTTGTTTTTCATGAATCGGTTTTATGCATTTTGTTAGAATGTCCTGTTCGAGTGTAAAAGTAAATTCACCCTCTCTCTCCTCTGATCTTGAGCACGTGGTACAATGGGGGAAGGAGTGGCTGGTTACTTTTAATGCATCTAAAACCAAGCTTCTATCCTTACATCATCAACGTTCTGTCCCCATCTGGCACCAATTAAAATGAGTGGCTCTTTTCTTGGAGGCCTCATGTTTTGACACCTTCTGGGTTTCACCTTTACTTCTGATCTTAAATGGAACACGTACATCAAATCTGTTGCCAAGGCCACTGGAAAAAATGGTGGGATCCTTCTATCGATCCAGTAGATATCTCACTGCTGATGCAATTCTCTATCTATATAAGAGCCAGGTACGTCCAAGGATGGAGTACGGTTGCCACATCTGGGCAGGAGCTGCTAGAAAAGACTTGTCCTGCCTTGATAGAGTTCAAAATAGACTTTGTAGCCTCGTAGGAGATGTCCTTTTCTCTTCCCTGCAACCTCTATCTCACAGAAGAGATGTTGCGAGTTTGTCTCTGCTTTATTGTTATTTTCATGGCAAGTGCTCGACTGAGCTTCAATCTATGGTCCCCCTTCGCCAAACTTTCACCAGAAACACTCGTCTAGCTGAAAACACTATCAATAATTTCCCCCACTCTTTATCTGTGCCTAAACCTAAACGTAGATTCCATGAACAAAGCTTCTTTCTTAGAACTGAGCACCTGTGGAACTGTCTTCCGTTTTCCTGCTTTCCAGTTGACTACAATATGATTGTCTTCCATGAGTCGTCTCCAGGCGCGTGATGAATTAAAAAATTGTATTCAGT
>NC_136517.1:3712500-3800000 GCF_053919585.1 Euprymna scolopes
CATCATTAAAGCTGCTGCTAATACTGTATTAATGTTGCTTGGAGTGGGAAAACGTAAAAAGGAATAAAAGAAGGAACCCTGGTGGCGGAAACGTCTAAACGGGCAAATAAAGCAACTTCGAATAAACCGCAGTAGAATACAAACTGCCGTATAAGGCAAACTGAAAAGTCAGAGCGGATGCGATAAATTAAATCAAAAATTTAACATACAACAAAAAGGTGTTCAGTGTGTAATTGAAGAACTGAAACAGCGTATCACAGCTAAAACCGCCAAAATTAAACGCTAGTGACAGAATTGAGTAATATCGCCAGAATAGATTGTTTGAGAATAACCAAAAACTTCCTTTTAATCAACTAGAAGGAATTGAAAGAGGGAAGGACGCTGTACCCAATGCTGATGAATCGCGTGTATTCTGGAAAGACATCTGGGAAAAGGAAGAAAAACACGAAGACGATGCAGAATGGATCAAAGATATTGAAATAGAGGTGTCCTCTAGAATGGAACAACAAACGAACATGAAAGTCACCGTGGAAATGCTGAGATATCTAGTGGAAACTTTTCACTAGCATAATGTCTGAAAATATCTAGGATCATTTGGACAAAAAATGTTTGCTGCCTGAAGAACAGAAAAGCTGTCGAAAAAGATCACGAGGCACCAAGCATCAGTTTCTGATCGATAAAATGATTCTAAGAAATTGCAAAAGGTCTACCAACCTTGTCATGGGCTGGGTAAACTATAAGAAGGCTTTCGACATGTTTCCACATTCATGGATACTCAAGTTTTTGGAAATTTTTGGAATAGTCCCTAACATCCGAGCATCTATAACAAATAGCATGAAGAATTGGGAAGCCAATTTAACTTTAGGAAATGTATTAGGTAAGATGAAAATTACGAGAGGAATCTTCCAGAGTGATAGTCTTTCCCCTCTGCTTTTTGTCATCAGCTTCATCTGGATATTTCTTTTACGGAATGTAAAAGCAGGGTATGAAATCGGAAAAGATCTTAAAAGATGTACTAAGAACATATTAATGGCAGCTCACGAACAAGCCATTCGCACTAGATCCATCAAACACAAAACTGCTGAATCACCAACATGCAGAATATGTAATGAAAGGAAGAAACATTAGCGCATATTGTATCAGAATGTCCTATGCTTGTTCAACACTAATATAAAAAAAATGGAGACAAAGTCGCTCAGGTCCTACACTGGAATATATGCAAATTCTATGCATTAGACCACAATGAGAAGTGGTTTGAGCATAAACCAGAAGTGGCACAGGAAAACGACAATGTCAGACATCTTTGGGATATGCGCATACAAATTGATAAGGTCCTTGAACACTCCAGACCTGATATAATTTTACTTAATAAAAAACAAGAAAACTTGCTCAATCATTGACGTAAGCTGCCTTTCGATACCAGAATGCGAGAAAAAGAACAAAAAAAAAATAAATACCAGGATCTAAAATGGGAATTAGTCTCTGAAAATGTAAAGAAGAGACAAAGAAAAAATGCCATGACTGGCATGAAGCAAAGCTAAAGTTCTTTCGAAAGTTTCTTTTCTTTTGTGCTTCATGCCAGTCATGGCATTTTTTCTCTCCTCAAAATGAAAAGGCCTGCAATCTTTTTAATTTTTGTATTGTAATGCTTCTTGCCTTATGAAATCAAATATAATTGAAACGGTTTGCACACCGTAGCAAGATATAAATGTATTTACACAACGAATAATAAAAAACTATGATTTGCTCTCTTTGATTGAGCAATATCAACGACCTTTTTTTATTTTACAAAGGCAGCATCACTTATCAAGGCCAATCGGCCATTCAAGGATAAGGGTTAAAGAGTGTACAGTAGTCAATTGGAAATAAAGTAATCGTTAGTAATGGAAATACAGTAAACTTAACTTATATGGAACGGCTCATCAAAAACTTGTTTACGTTAGACTTGAACACAACCATATTGTAGTCAGCTGGAAAGAAGGAAAACGGAAGACAATTCCATAGGCATGCAGTTCTAAGAAAGTAACTTTGTTCATGGAATCTACATTTAGGTTTAGGCACAGATTAATTATTCTTAATTTAATATTTTTCTACCTTGAATATATATATATATATATATATATATATATATATATATATATATATATATATATAAGAAAAAGTAAATATTTCAATAATCCACATGCTTTTTGAACGAAATGATGATACATAAATATCCGCATCATTTACATCCGCATCTCAGTGGAAATTGTACAGCAACAAAATATAAATGATGATAATGCAATATTGATGAAGTGAAGTGGTTCATTTCCTGAAGAGAATCTGATCGACGTGTTATAATCGAAACACGGTCGACTGGTTATCCGACGGACGGGTCAGCTGTGTCTAACCGGCGACGAAGAACAACAGCCTAGGGCGAACCAATTAGGGGACGCCCGGATTATTGGTTTGTCTCAAAACTGTTGGAAATATCGCTGAGAGGATCATCTCTCTCTCTCTCTCTCTCTCTCTCTCTCTCTCTCTCTCTCTCTTCTCTCCTTTCCCTCTCATTATCTCTCTTTCTCTTTTATCTCTCTCTTCCTTTTCGGTTCCTCTCTATTTATATTTCTCTCTCTCTCTCTCTCTCTCTCTCTCTCTCTCTCTCTCTCTCGTTTTCCGTGCTCAGTCTTTCTACATTTTCCCGCGCTTTTATTTGAGTTTACAGTCTGATTTCCAACACACTTATGCATCTATATACTCATATATTCATGTGTGTATGCACGTATATGCATATATATGCATATGCTTATATATATATATATATATATATATATATATATATATATATATATATATATATATATATATATATATATATATATAATATTATGAGAACAATTCAACCCACTATAAATGATATTGCATTCGGGAAAAGCTGTAACGTTCTAAAATGTGTTGCGTAGTTTTTAGTAAACGTACAACAGTGTCCACGAACTTTTAATATTCGAATTTTTAATCAACCTACATTTTTAATCGACATTTCATTTTTTAACTTACCATCGCCTAACGCCGTTTGCTGTATATTTTAGTTTTCACTTTTAATTCTCATTTTCGCTCCTTCGCACTTTTACTTAAACACCGGAAGATGATTCGTGGACGAATCGAAAGCGCCCGTGACAGTACAATTATGGAACATTTATTATTACTTTTGATTTGTATATGAAAAAGATTATACGGAAAATCGAAAAATTAAAAAAGAAGAATTATAAAGCAAAGTATCTCTGGTGCATTTAATAACGTTTGCTTTTGTATATACATGTGTGTGTATGTGTGTGTGTGTGTGTGTGTGTGTGTGTGTGTGTGTGTGTGTGTGTGTGCGTGTGTACTAGCTAAAGTACCCGTCGTTAACTGGGTTCAAAAACAGCCTACAGAAAATGGACTCTGATTTATGAAAGTATGATAGGTTATGAAAAGGAAGGGTTGTAAAGAGATAGCTTCGAATTTGGGGGTATCAAAACCAAAGCAAAATATGATGAAAATAAAAATAAAATAGATAAACCCCATAATTTATTATACCATACCTGTTCACACTGAAACACTTATCACAATATTCTGTGGATCTATATTAAAAAAACTTTGTGACATACTTCCATTCTATGGAGGTCAGGCGCGAACGAACACTCCATAATTTTATTATACCATATTTCTTCAAACTGAAACAAAGTATACTTACGCAGATAGATATGAAAAGTCTTTATTAAAGTTTGTGCCTATTTCCATTCTATGGAGGCCAGGCGCGAACGCATACCCCACAATTTTATTATACCATCCCTATTTAAGATAAAACACATTTATCAAAGTATGCTTATGTACATCTATATCAAAAACACTTGTAAACGCGTTTTTTTAATTGTTAAATTTTTATTTCCATACTTTGTGGACCAGGCGCGAACTCAGACCCCACAATTTTAATGAACCACCGTTCTGCGAGATCAAACAGACTAATTCCTGTGTCTCGATACATCTTCTATCGTTATATGTAATCAGTTTTTTAAAATAGTCAACCATATAGGAGCCTATTCGTGACCAGACACACACACACATTCAGCTTTATATACATATATATATATATATATATATATATATATATATATATATATATATATATATATATATAAACTTTAATCCCTCACCCCTTCTATTCTATCTTCTTTATCTTCTCTTCTTCTATCTTTCTCTTCTCTATCTATCTTTTCTATCTTCTATTCTTTCTATTCTTCTATCTTCTTCTTCTATCTATTCTTCTATCTTCTCTTCTATATAAATAAAATGAACTCATTTTTTCCCGTCTGATTTTGACATTAATAGGATTAAAAATCAAGATATTTCATGCAAATATAATATGCACAAACGGCAGAACAATATCTGAGGTGTGTTATAGGCTTATTATTTCTCAAATTTCTCGATAATCTTAGATTTCTATACTTTTTCTGCTGAGAAGTAACGGCCAAAATCGGTTAAGATCAATGGAAGTGGTAAAATATTTTCTCTCTAATAAATTCCTCCTCCCCCTGCCACCACTTAACACCGTTTGGGGATCGTTCACAAGGAACAGTTGAGAAGAGAACACCGGTTTGGCTTCGTAGTTCTTTCATGTGAAGTTATTTAAAATCACTAAACTAAGCTGCAGTGCTCTGTGGCGTAGTGGTTAGTGTGCTGGACAATTCACATTATATTTTCACGTTCGCGCCGACCTACCGTAGTCGTTTTTTTTTTTCTTTCCTAAACAACTGGAATGGACTTTTCTTGGTGGCCGAACTGTTAATGTTGCAGATGTTTTGTTTTTTTTTTTTTCACTTTATTTTCCTACTTTTACTCATGACTCCGGGTTTGATCCTTCCTACTTACCTACCATAACATTTTTTAAAACTCCCCCCCGTCCCGGAAACAAACACTCGGGCAACGCCGGGTACCCCCGCTAGTATATATATATATATATATATATATATATATATATATATATATATATATATATATATATATATATATATATATTAAAGACCATTACCTTTTTATTCGTAATGATATGTTGATGTGATAAGTTTTTGTAATCGTTGAATCCCTGAATAATTTTAAGTATACTTAAATTTAACTATTTAAGCGCTGCCTTAAGGAGAAGTGCTTTCCGACTCCCTGGAAGACCTCATCAGTTTGCCCTGTATTTAAGAATTCAGGTGATAAGTCATCTCCCTCTCAGTACAGACCAAAAAGTCTCCTGTGTGTTATGAGTAAGTTGCTGGAATCCATATCAAATAGAGAAATAGTCTACCACCTCAGCAGGAATAACCTTCTTAGTGACACACAATATGGTTTCCGCTCTGCAAGATCTACCGCAGATGTGCTGGCGGTTATATCCCACAGGATTAGTGAATCTCTTGACAAAGGCTTCCTTTCTAGGGCAATTGCTCTTGACATATCAAAGGCCTTCGACAAAGTATGGCATAAGGGTCTACTTCACAAGATTTCCAGGTACGGTATAGCTGGAAATGTTTTCTCAATCATTAAATCATTTCTCTCCGATAGGCTCATAAGAGTAGTGGTAGATGGACAAAAATCGGAGGCTTGCAATATAAATGCTGGAGTCCCTCAGGGGTCAATCCTGGGCCCAACTCTCTTCCTGATCTACATCAATGACCTCCCTAAACACATACTTAAATCATTCGTTGACATCTATGCTGATGACACGATCATCTACGGCAACACATCAAAGGCTGTAAACGACAAAGTTCTCTCAGCTTCTCTCTCCTCTGATCTTGAGAGCGTGGTTCAGTGGGGGAAGACGTGGCTGGTTACCTTTAATGCATCCAAAACCAAACTCCTATCCTTACATCATCAACGCTCTGATCCCCAGCTGGCATCAATTGTGATGGATGACTCTCGTCTGGGTGAGGCCCCGTGTTTTGACAAGCTTCTGGGTTTGACCTTTACTCCTGATCTGAAATGGAACACGTACATCAAGTCTGTTGCCAAGGTCGCTGGAAAGATGGTGGGATCCTTCTACCGCTCCAGAAGATATCTCACTACTAATGCAATTCTCTATCTATATAAAAGCCAAGTACGTCTAAGGATGGAATACTGTTGCCATATCTGGGCAGGAGCTGCTAAAAACAGCCTATCCTGCCTTGACAGAGTACAAAATAGACTTCGTGGCTTAGTGGGGGATGCCCTTTTCTCTACCCTGCAACCTCTCTCCCACAGAAGAGACGTGTCGAGCCTGTCCTTGTTTTATCGTTATTTCCATGGCAGGTTCTCGTCTGAACTCCAATCTCTGGTCCCCCCTCGCCAATCTTTCACGAAAAACACCCGTCTAGCTGAATCCACTGTGAAAAATTTCCCCCACTCTATATCTGTGCCTAAATAAAAACGTGGATTCCATGAACAAAGCTTCTTTCTTAGAACTGCACGCCAGTGGAACTCTGTTCCGTCTGCCTGCTTCCCACCGGACTACAACTTGGATGTCTTCAAGTCCAATGTTAACAAATTCCTAATGAACCGCCCCCTTAAGTAAACACTTCATCAAATCTCCACACTAACGTAATGTACTTGCAATAACCCTTATCCTTGAGAGGCTTCCGGGCATTGATAAGTGGTGATCACTGTGTAAAAAAAAAAAAATTACGGACTAAACTTTTGTATAAGCAATATCGCCTGAAGAGATTTCTAGTTACTTGTAACTGGCTGACCGAAACATCTTCATGCCACGTGAATGATTTGAGCATGTGCAGCCGTGAAACATTTGACAAACTGAGAAAAATCCGATAATTATCAAATAAATTTTTTTTCAATTTTGAACGCGTAGCGGTCCTTTTCTTTCTGATAAAAATCGGTTAAAAAGTTTTCCACGTGTCTGAATATTCTATATACCAAATTTCAAGTCTATTGATCAAACCTTCGTTTAGTATATAGGTTGAGAGGTGTCTCACACACATTTTCACTTTATATATATATATATATATATATATATATATATAGTAAATTACTCGTGACCCGTTGGGTCATTATATGTTATAGTTAGAAATAGTGAGTATACAGAATTAATGTAAACCACGGAAAAATTGAATGCACGCGTGCACGAAAACAAACATGGTGACTAGCACAAACAATACGGAATACATTGGATAATAAAGGTCTTAACATCATTGCCCTTAGATTAAATGAAAAATCTATAGAAGAAGTGTAATCCGTAGAAAAAATTGAAAAAAAAACGAAAGAAAAATACAAGGAAAAGGTGGGCATTGTACAGGTCTACACTAGTTTGTGTGTGTGTGTGTGTGTGTGTGTGTGTGTGTGTGTGTGTGTGTGTGTGTGTGTATGTGTGTGTGTGTGTGTGTGTGTGTGTGTGTGTGTGTGTGTGTGTGTGTGTGTGTGTGTGTTAACAACCTAAAAATATCAGGATATAATAATTAACTGATTAAGTAATATTTACCGGTGAGACCTTTCAAAGCAAATCTTTAAAAAAAAATTAACACATATATACGCACGTTTTGGAATGTTTCTACGTATTTTTAGAATTTTTAGAACTTATGAACCCACTACTACCCCATTTTCCCTTTATGTTCCAACCGCCACCACCGAACTTGAAAAGCATGCTTACGATTACATGTTTCGCTACGTCGCCAAGAAGTGGGGGTCTCATTTTACATTAAATTTATATAGAAAAATGGGCCCTCCCGTTAAAATGTTAAATTTGAATTATTTTAAAAAAATTATTCTTTTATATTATCTTTAAAGTATATATTGTTAAAGTAATATATATATATATATATATATATATATATATATATATATATATATATATCGTTTCAATATATATATATATATATATATATATATATAATCGAGGTAAGACACTGATTAGAACTCAGATGAAAAATCCTGATAGATATTACTTGAAGTAATACTTTTAGGGCGATCCTAGCCAAAATGGAGAAACTCAATATTTAAGAATAGAGTAATATATAAGTTTATTGGTTATATTTAAATTCTGAAAAAACAAACATATAGACACATATATTCGAATCAAGAATTTATTGTTTGACAAAAGGAATATATAGAAGGGGTTATGTTGATTTCCTTAATCCATGGATTTTCAATAAGGGCTCATATCATCAAGGAAATGAAATGCGGTTAGCAAAATGTTTAGCTGTGAATAGACACTTATTTTGCTTTTCAGCACAAATATTTAAAATAGTTTTTTGAGTGGTGAATGATAATTACATGGAAATAATTATAGGAAAAGGGAATTTGATACAACCTGGGCAGTCCATTATCGGAAGGAGTACTCAGAATATTGGTCCAGGGGAGAACGCAGTAATCCCATATAACAAAAAAGCGTGGTTGCTCCTTATTGATTTTCTGAAAGGTATACGGGGCAGCCGTATTCTTTGCTACGTTGAGTGTTTTGATAATCCAAAATACTTTTAGGTGTTGACAATCTCGAAACAATAATGTAGAAATCATAATAATCGAAAATAATAATTTATAAATCATAATATTTGAAAACAACAATTTGTTAATCATAATAATCAAATACAATAATTTATAAATCATAATAATTGAATACAATAATTTATAAATCATAATAATTGAATACAATAATTTATAAATCATAATAATTGAATACAATAATTTATAAATCATAATAATCGAAAACAATAATTTATAAATCATAATAATTGAAAACAATAATTTATAAATCATAATAATTGAAAACAATAATTTATAAATCATAATAATTGAAAACAATAATTTATGAATCATAATAATTGAATACAATAATTTATAAATCATAATTGAAAACAATAATTTATAAATCATAATAATTGAATACAATAATTTATAAATCATAATAATTGAAAACAATAATTTATAAATCATAATTGAAAACAATAATTTATAAATCATAATAATTGAATACAATAATTTATAAATCATAACAATTGAATACAATAATTTATGAATCATAATAATTGAATACAATAATTTATAAATCATAATAATTGAATACAATAATTTATAAATCATAATAATTGAATACAATAATTTATAAATCATAATAATTGAATACAATAATTTATAAATCATAATAATTGAATACAATAATTTATAAATCATAATAATTGAATACAATAATTTATACATTATAATAATTGAATACAATAATTTATAAATCATAACAATTGAATACAATAATTTATGAATCATAATAATTGAATACAATAATTTATACATTATAATAATTGAATACAATAATTTATAAATCATAATAATTGAATACAATAATTTATAAATCATAATAATTGAAAACAATAATTTATGAATCATAATAATTGAACACAATAATTTATAAATCATAATAATCGAAAACAATAATTTATAAATCATAATAATTGAAAACAATAATTTATAAATCATAATAATTGAAAACAATAATTTATAAATCATAATAATTGAATCCAATAATTTATAAATCATAATAATTGAATACAATAATTTATAAATCATAATAATTGAATACAATAATTTATAAATCATAATAATTGAATACAATAATTTATAAATCATAATAATTGAATACAATAATTTATACATTATAATAATTGAATACAATAATTTATAAATCATAATAATTGAATACAATAATTTATAAATCATAATAATTGAATACAATAATTTATAAATCATAATAATTGAATACAATAATTTATAAATCATAATAATTGAATACAATAATTTATAAATCATAATAATTGAATACAATAATTTATAAATCATAATAATTGAAAACAATAATTTATAAATCATAATAATTGAATAAAATAATTTATAAATCATAATAATTGAAAACAATAATTTATAAATCATAATAATTGAAAACAATAATTTATAAATCATAATAATTGAATCCAATAATTTATAAATCATAATAATTGAATACAATAATTTATAAATCATAATAATTGAATACAATAATTTATAAATCATAATAATTGAATACAATAATTTATAAATCATAATAATTGAAAACAATAATGTATAAATCATAATAA
Organism: Euprymna scolopes; assembly: GCF_053919585.1. Classification (NCBI taxonomy): domain Eukaryota; kingdom Metazoa; phylum Mollusca; class Cephalopoda; order Sepiida; family Sepiolidae; genus Euprymna; species Euprymna scolopes. The sequence goes on from NC_136517.1 coordinate 3,722,589, forward strand.
TTGAAAACAATAATTTATAAATCATAATAATTGAATACAATAATTTATAAATCATAATAATTGAATACAATAATTTATGAATCATAATAATTGAATACAATAATTTATAAATCATAATAATTGAAAACAATAATTTATGAATCATAATAATTGAATACAAAAATTTATAAATCATAATAATTGAATACAATAATTTATAAATCATAATAATTGAAAACAATAATGTATAAATCATAATAATTGAAAACAATAATTTATAAATCATAATAATTGAATACAATAATTTATAAATCATAATAATCGAAAACAATAATTTATAAATCATAATAATTGAAAACAATAATTTATAAATCATAATAATTGAAAACAATAATGTATAAATCATAATAATCGAATACAATAATTTATAAATCATAATAATTGAAAACAATAATTTATAAATCATAATTGAAAACAATAATTTATAAATCATAATAATTGAATACAATAATTTATAAATCATAATAATTGAATACAATAATTTATAAATCATAATAATTGAATACAATAATTTATAAATCATAATAATTGAAAACAATAATTTATAAATCATAATAATTGAATACAATAATTTATAAATCATAATAATTGAATACAATAATTTATAAATCATAATAATTGAAAACAATAATTTATGAATCATAATAATTGAAAACAATAATTTATAAATCATAATAATTGAAAACAAAAATTTATAAATCATAATAATTGAAAACAATAATTTATGAATCATAATAATCGAAAATAATAATTTATAAATCATAATAATTGAATACAATAATTTATAAATCATAATAATTGAATACAATAATTTATAAATCATAATAATTGAATACAATAATTTATAAATCATAATAATTGAATACAATAATTTATAAATCATAATAATTGAATACAATGATTTATAAATCATAATAATTGAAAACAATAATTTATAAATCATAATAATTGAATACAATAATGTATAAATCATAATAATTGAAAACAATAATTTATAAATCATAATAATTGAATACAATAATTTATAAATCATAATAATTGAATACAATGATTTATAAATCATAATAATTGAATACAATAATTTATAAATCATAATAATTGAATACAATAATTTATAAATCATAATAATTGAATACAATAATTTATAAATCATAATAATTGAATACAATGATTTATAAATCATAATAATTGAAAACAATAATTTATAAATCATAATAATTGAATACAATAATTTATAAATCATAATAATTGAATACAATGATTTATAAATCATAATAATTGAATACAATAATTTATAAATCATAATAATTGAATACAATAATTTATAAATCATAATAATTGAATACAATGATTTATAAATCATAATAATTGAATACAATAATTTATAAATCATAATAATTGAATACAATAATTTATAAATCATAATTGAAAACAATAATTTATAAATCATAATAATCGAAAACAATAATTTATGAATCATAATAATCGACCACAATAATTTATAAATCATAATAATCAAAAATAATAATTTATAAATCATAATAATTAAATACAATAATTTATAAATCATAATAATCGAAAACAATAATTTATGAATCATAATAATCGACCACAATAATTTATAAATCATAATAATCGAAAATAATAATTTATAAATCATAATAATTGAAAACAATAATTTATAAATCATAATAATCGAAAATAATAATTTATGAATCATAATAATTGAATACAATAATTTATAAATCATAATAATTTAAAACAATAATTTATAAATCATAATAATTGAAAACAATAATTTATAAATCATAATAATTGAAAACAATAATTTATAAATCATAATAATTGAAAACAATAATTTATAAATCATAATAATTGAATACAATAATTTATCAATCATAATAATTGAGAACAATAATTTATAAATCATAATAATTGAAAACAATAATTTATAAATCATAATAATTGAATACAATAATTTATAAATCATAATAATTGAATACAATAATTTATAAATCATAATAATTCAAAACAATAATTTATAAATCATAATAATTCAAAACAATAATTTATAAATCATAATAATCGAATACAATAATTTATAAATCATAATAATTGAATACAATAATTTATAAATCATAATAATTGAATACAATAATTTATAAATCATAATAATTGAATACAATAATTTATACATTATAATAATTGAATACAATAATTTATAAATCATAATAATTGAATACAATAATTTATAAATCATAATAATTGAATACAATAATTTATAAATCATAATAATTGAATACAATAATTTATAAATCATAATAATTGAATACAATAATTTATAAATCATAATAATTGAATACAATAATTTATAAATCATAATAATTGAAAACAATAATTTATAAATCATAATAATTGAATAAAATAATTTATAAATCATAATAATTGAATACAATAATTTATAAATCATAATAATTGAAAACAATAATTTATAAATCATAATAATTGAATCCAATAATTTATAAATCATAATAATTGAATACAATAATTTATAAATCATAATAATTGAATACAATAATTTATAAATCATAATAATTGAATACAATAATTTATAAATCATAATAATTGAAAACAATAATGTATAAATCATAATAATTGAAAACAATAATTTATAAATCATAATAATTGAATACAATAATTTATAAATCATAATAATCAAAAACAATAATTTATAAATCATAATAATTGAAAACAATAATGTATAAATCATAATAATTGAATACAATAATTTATAAATCATAATAATCAAAAACAATAATGTATAAATCATAATAATTGAAAACAATAATTTATAAATCATAATAATTGAAAACAATAATTTATAAATCATAATAATTGAAAACAATAATGTATAAATCATAATAATTGAATACAATAATTTATAAATCATAATAATCAAAAACAATAATTTATAAATCATAATAATTGAAAACAATAATGTATAAATCATAATAATTGAATACAATAATTTATAAATCATAATAATCAAAAACAATAATGTATAAATCATAATAATTGAAAACAATAATTTATAAATCATAATAATTGAAAACAATAATTTATAAATCATAATAATTGAAAACAATAATTTATAAATCATAATAATTGAATACAATAATTTATAAATCATAATAATCAAAAACAATAATTTATAAATCATAATAATTGAAAACAATAATGTATAAATCATAATAATTGAATACAATAATTTATAAATCATAATAATTGAAAACAATAATTTATAAATCATAATAATTGAATACAATAATTTATAAATCATAATAATTGAAAACAATAATTTATAAATCATAATAATTGAATACAATAATTTATAAATCATAATAATTGAATCCAATAATTTATAAATCATAATAATTGAATACAATAATTTATAAATCATAATAATTGAATACAATAATTTATAAATCATAATAATTGAATACAATAATTTATAAATCATAATAATTGAATACAATAATTTATAAATCATAATAATTGAATACAATAATTTATGAATCATAATAATTGAAAACAATAATTTATAAATCATAATAATTGAATACAATAATTTATAAATCATAATAATTGAATACAATAATTTATAAATCATAATAATTGAATACAATAATTTATAAATCATAATAATTGAAAACAATAATTTATAAATCATAATAATTGAATACAATAATTTATAAATCATAATAATTGAAAACAATAATTTATAAATCATAATAATTGAATACAATAATTTATAAATCATAATAATTGAATACAATAATTTATAAATCATAATAATTGAATACAATAATTTATAAATCATAATAATTGAATACAATAATTTATAAATCATAATAATTGAAAACAATAATTTATAAATCATAATAATTGAAAACAATAATTTATGAATCATAATAATTGAAAACAATAATTTATAAATCATAATAATTGAAAACAATAATTTATAAATCATAATAATTGAATACAATAATTTATAAATCATAATAATTGAAAACAATAATTTATAAATCATAATAATTGAATACAATAATTTATAAATCATAATAATTGAAAACAATAATTTATAAATCATAATAATTGAAAACAATAATTTATAAATCATAATAATTGAATACAATAATTTATAAATCATAATAATTGAATACAATAATTTATAAATCATAATAATTGAATACAATAATTTATGAATCATAATAATTGAAAACAATAATTTATAAATCATAATAATTGAATCCAATAATTTATAAATCATAATAATTGAATACAATAATTTATAAATCATAATAATTGAAAACAATAATTTATAAATCATAATAATTGAAAACAATAATGTATAAATCATAATAATTGAAAACAATAATGTATAAATCATAATAATTGAAAACAATAATTTATAAATCATAATAATTGAAAACAATAATGTATAAATCATAATAATTGAAAACAATAATGTATAAATCATAATAATTGAAAACAATAATTTATAAATCATAATAATTGAAAACAATAATGTATAAATCATAATAATTGAAAACAATAATTTATAAATCATAATAATTGAATACAATAATTTATAAATCATAATAATTGAAAACAATAATTTATGAATCATAATAATTGAAAACAATAATTTATGAATCATAATAATTGAATACAATAATTTATAAATCATAATAATTGAAAACAATAATTTATAAATCATAATAATTGAAAACAATAATTTATAAATCATAATAATTGAAAACAATAATGTATAAATCATAATAATTGAAAACAATAATGTATAAATCATAATAATTGAAAACAATAATTTATAAATCATAATAATTGAAAACAATAATTTATGAATCATAATAATTGAATACAATAATTTATAAATCATAATAATTGAAAACAATAATTTATAAATCATAATAATTGAAAACAATAATTTATAAATCATAATAATTGAAAACAATAATGTATAAATCATAATAATTGAAAACAATAATGTATAAATCATAATAATTGAAAACAATAATTTATAAATCATAATAATTGAAAACAATAATGTATAAATAATAATAATTGAAAACAATAATTTATAAATCATAATAATTGAAAACAATAATTTATAAATCATAATAATTGAATACAATAATTTATAAATCATAATAATTGAAAACAATAATTTATGAATCATAATAATTGAATACAATAATTTATAAATCATAATAATTGAATACAATAATTTATAAATCATAATAATTGAAAACAATAATGTATAAATCATAATAATTTAAAACAATAATTTATAAATCATAATAATTGAATACAATAATTTATAAATCATAATAATCGAAAACAATAATTTATAAATCATAATAATTGAAAACAATAATTTATAAATCATAATAATTGAATACAATAATTTATAAATCATAATAATTGAATACAATAATGTATAAATCATAATAATTGAAAACAATAATTTATAAATCATAATAATCGAAAACAATAATTTATAAATCATAATAATCGAAAACAATAATTTATAAATCATAATAATTGAAAACAATAATTTATAAATCATAATAATTGAATACAATAATTTATAAATCATAATAATCGAAAACAATAATTTATAAATCATAATAATTGAAAACAATAATTTATAAATCATAATAATTGAAAACAATAATGTATAAATCATAATAATTGAAAACAATAATGTATAAATCATAATAATTGAAAACAATAATTTATAAATCATAATAATTGAATACAATAATTTATAAATCATAATAATTGAATACAATAATTTATAAATCATAATAATTGAATACAATAATTTATAAATCATAATAATTGAATACAATAATTTATAAATCATAATAATTGAAAACAATAATTTATAAATCATAATAATTGAATACAATAATTTATAAATCATAATAATTGAAAACAATAATTTATAAATCATAATAATTGAAAACAATAATTTATAAATCATAATAATTGAATACAATAATTTATAAATCATAATAATTGAAAACAATAATTTATAAATCATAATAATTGAATACAATAATTTATAAATCATAATAATTGAAAACAATAATTTATAAATCATAATAATTGAAAACAATAATTTATAAATCATAATAATTGAATACAATAATTTATGAATCATAATAATTGAATACAATAATTTATAAATCATAATAATTGAATACAATAATTTATGAATCATAATAATTGAAAACAATAATTTATAAATCATAATAATTGAATCCAATAATTTATAAATCATAATAATTGAATACAATAATTTATAAATCATAATAATTGAAAACAATAATTTATAAATCATAATAATTGAAAACAATAATGTATAAATCATAATAATTGAAAACAATAATGTATAAATCATAATAATTGAAAACAATAATTTATAAATCATAATAATTGAAAACAATAATGTATAAATCATAATAATTGAAAACAATAATGTATAAATCATAATAATTGAAAACAATAATTTATAAATCATAATAATTGAAAACAATAATGTATAAATCATAATAATTGAAAACAATAATTTATAAATCATAATAATTGAATACAATAATTTATAAATCATAATAATTGAAAACAATAATTTATGAATCATAATAATTGAAAACAATAATTTATGAATCATAATAATTGAATACAATAATTTATAAATCATAATAATTGAAAACAATAATTTATAAATCATAATAATTGAAAACAATAATTTATAAATCATAATAATTGAAAACAATAATGTATAAATCATAATAATTGAAAACAATAATGTATAAATCATAATAATTGAAAACAATAATTTATAAATCATAATAATTGAAAACAATAATTTATGAATCATAATAATTGAATACAATAATTTATAAATCATAATAATTGAAAACAATAATTTATAAATCATAATAATTGAAAACAATAATTTATAAATCATAATAATTGAAAACAATAATGTATAAATCATAATAATTGAAAACAATAATGTATAAATCATAATAATTGAAAACAATAATTTATAAATCATAATAATTGAAAACAATAATGTATAAATCATAATAATTGAAAACAATAATTTATAAATCATAATAATTGAAAACAATAATTTATAAATCATAATAATTGAATACAATAATTTATAAATCATAATAATTGAAAACAATAATTTATGAATCATAATAATTGAATACAATAATTTATAAATCATAATAATTGAATACAATAATTTATAAATCATAATAATTGAAAACAATAATGTATAAATCATAATAATTTAAAACAATAATTTATAAATCATAATAATTGAATACAATAATTTATAAATCATAATAATCGAAAACAATAATTTATAAATCATAATAATTGAAAACAATAATTTATAAATCATAATAATTGAATACAATAATTTATAAATCATAATAATTGAATACAATAATGTATAAATCATAATAATTGAAAACAATAATTTATAAATCATAATAATCGAAAACAATAATTTATAAATCATAATAATCGAAAACAATAATTTATAAATCATAATAATTGAAAACAATAATTTATAAATCATAATAATTGAATACAATAATTTATAAATCATAATAATCGAAAACAATAATTTATAAATCATAATAATTGAAAACAATAATTTATAAATCATAATAATTGAAAACAATAATTTATAAATCATAATAATTGAAAACAATAATGTATAAATCATAATAATTGAAAACAATAATGTATAAATCATAATAATTGAAAACAATAATTTATAAATCATAATAATTGAATACAATAATTTATAAATCATAATAATTGAAAACAATAATTTATAAATCATAATAATTGAATACAATAATTTATAAATCATAATAATTGAAAACAATAATTTATAAATCATAATAATTGAATACAATAATTTATAAATCATAATAATTGAAAACAATAATTTATAAATCATAATAATTGAAAACAATAATGTATAAATCATAATAATTGAAAACAATAATTTATAAATCATAATAATTGAAAACAATAATTTATAAATCATAATAATTGAAAACAATAATTTATAAATCATAATAATTTAAAACAATAATTTATAAATCATAATAATTGAATACAATAATTTATAAATCATAATAATTGAAAACAATAATTTATGAATCATAATAATTGAAAACAATAATTTATGAATCATAATAATTGAATACAATAATTTATAAATCATAATAATTGAAAACAATAATTTATAAATCATAATAATTGAAAACAATAATTTATAAATCATAATAATTGAAAACAATAATGTATAAATCATAATAATTGAAAACAATAATGTATAAATCATAATAATTGAAAACAATAATTTATAAATCATAATAATTGAAAACAATAATTTATGAATCATAATAATTGAATACAATAATTTATAAATCATAATAATTGAATACAATAATTTATAAATCATAATAATTGAAAACAATAATTTATAAATCATAATAATTGAATAAAATAATTTATAAATCATAATAATTGAATACAATAATTTATAAATCATAATAATTGAAAACAATAATTTATAAATCATAATAATTGAATCCAATAATTTATAAATCATAATAATTGAATACAATAATTTATAAATCATAATAATTGAATACAATAATTTATAAATCATAATAATTGAATACAATAATTTATAAATCATAATAATTGAAAACAATAATGTATAAATCATAATAATTGAAAACAATAATTTATAAATCATAATAATTGAATACAATAATTTATAAATCATAATAATCAAAAACAATAATTTATAAATCATAATAATTGAAAACAATAATGTATAAATCATAATAATTGAATACAATAATTTATAAATCATAATAATCAAAAACAATAATGTATAAATCATAATAATTGAAAACAATAATTTATAAATCATAATAATTGAAAACAATAATTTATAAATCATAATAATTGAAAACAATAATGTATAAATCATAATAATTGAATACAATAATTTATAAATCATAATAATCAAAAACAATAATTTATAAATCATAATAATTGAAAACAATAATGTATAAATCATAATAATTGAATACAATAATTTATAAATCATAATAATCAAAAACAATAATGTATAAATCATAATAATTGAAAACAATAATTTATTAATCATAATAATTGAAAACAATAATTTATAAATCATAATAATTGAAAACAATAATTTATAAATCATAATAATTGAATACAATAATTTATAAATCATAATAATCAAAAACAATAATTTATAAATCATAATAATTGAAAACAATAATGTATAAATCATAATAATTGAATACAATAATTTATAAATCATAATAATCAAAAACAATAATGTATGAATCATAATAATTGAATCCAATAATTTATAAATCATAATAATTGAATACAATAATTTATAAATCATAATAATTGAATACAATAATTTATAAATCATAATAATTGAATACAATAATTTATAAATCATAATAATTGAATACAATAATTTATAAATCATAATAATTGAATACAATAATTTATGAATCATAATAATTGAAAACAATAATTTATAAATCATAATAATTGAATACAATAATTTATAAATCATAATAATTGAATACAATAATTTATAAATCATAATAATTGAATACAATAATTTATAAATCATAATAATTGAAAACAATAATTTATAAATCATAATAATTGAATACAATAATTTATAAATCATAATAATTGAAAACAATAATTTATAAATCATAATAATTGAATACAATAATTTATAAATCATAATAATTGAATACAATAATTTATAAATCATAATAATTGAATACAATAATTTATAAATCATAATAATTGAATACAATAATTTATAAATCATAATAATTGAAAACAATAATTTATAAATCATAATAATTGAATACAATAATTTATAAATCATAATAATTGAAAACAATAATTTATAAATCATAATAATTGAAAACAATAATTTATAAATCATAATAATTGAATACAATAATTTATAAATCATAATAATTGAAAACAATAATTTATAAATCATAATAATTGAATACAATAATTTATAAATCATAATAATTGAAAACAATAATTTATAAATCATAATAATTGAAAACAATAATTTATAAATCATAATAATTGAATACAATAATTTATAAATCATAATAATTGAATACAATAATTTATAAATCATAATAATTGAATACAATAATTTATGAATCATAATAATTGAAAACAATAATTTATAAATCATAATAATTGAATCCAATAATTTATAAATCATAATAATTGAATACAATAATTTATAAATCATAATAATTGAAAACAATAATTTATAAATCATAATAATTGAAAACAATAATGTATAAATCATAATAATTGAAAACAATAATGTATAAATCATAATAATTGAAAACAATAATTTATAAATCATAATAATTGAAAACAATAATGTATAAATCATAATAATTGAAAACAATAATGTATAAATCATAATAATTGAAAACAATAATTTATAAATCATAATAATTGAAAACAATAATGTATAAATCATAATAATTGAAAACAATAATTTATAAATCATAATAATTGAATACAATAATTTATAAATCATAATAATTGAAAACAATAATTTATGAATCATAATAATTGAAAACAATAATTTATGAATCATAATAATTGAATACAATAATTTATAAATCATAATAATTGAAAACAATAATTTATAAATCATAATAATTGAAAACAATAATTTATAAATCATAATAATTGAAAACAATAATGTATAAATCATAATAATTGAAAACAATAATGTATAAATCATAATAATTGAAAACAATAATTTATAAATCATAATAATTGAAAACAATAATTTATGAATCATAATAATTGAATACAATAATTTATAAATCATAATAATTGAAAACAATAATTTATAAATCATAATAATTGAAAACAATAATTTATAAATCATAATAATTGAAAACAATAATGTATAAATCATAATAATTGAAAACAATAATGTATAAATCATAATAATTGAAAACAATAATTTATAAATCATAATAATTGAAAACAATAATGTATAAATAATAATAATTGAAAACAATAATTTATAAATCATAATAATTGAAAACAATAATTTATAAATCATAATAATTGAATACAATAATTTATAAATCATAATAATTGAAAACAATAATTTATGAATCATAATAATTGAATACAATAATTTATAAATCATAATAATTGAATACAATAATTTATAAATCATAATAATTGAAAACAATAATGTATAAATCATAATAATTTAAAACAATAATTTATAAATCATAATAATTGAATACAATAATTTATAAATCATAATAATCGAAAACAATAATTTATAAATCATAATAATTGAAAACAATAATTTATAAATCATAATAATTGAATACAATAATTTATAAATCATAATAATTGAATACAATAATGTATAAATCATAATAATTGAAAACAATAATTTATAAATCATAATAATCGAAAACAATAATTTATAAATCATAATAATCGAAAACAATAATTTATAAATCATAATAATTGAAAACAATAATTTATAAATCATAATAATTGAATACAATAATTTATAAATCATAATAATCGAAAACAATAATTTATAAATCATAATAATTGAAAACAATAATTTATAAATCATAATAATTGAAAACAATAATGTATAAATCATAATAATTGAAAACAATAATGTATAAATCATAATAATTGAAAACAATAATTTATAAATCATAATAATTGAATACAATAATTTATAAATCATAATAATTGAATACAATAATTTATAAATCATAATAATTGAATACAATAATTTATAAATCATAATAATTGAATACAATAATTTATAAATCATAATAATTGAAAACAATAATTTATAAATCATAATAATTGAATACAATAATTTATAAATCATAATAATTGAAAACAATAATTTATAAATCATAATAATTGAAAACAATAATTTATAAATCATAATAATTGAATACAATAATTTATAAATCATAATAATTGAAAACAATAATTTATAAATCATAATAATTGAATACAATAATTTATAAATCATAATAATTGAAAACAATAATTTATAAATCATAATAATTGAAAACAATAATTTATAAATCATAATAATTGAATACAATAATTTATAAATCATAATAATTGAATACAATAATTTATAAATCATAATAATTGAATACAATAATTTATGAATCATAATAATTGAAAACAATAATTTATAAATCATAATAATTGAATCCAATAATTTATAAATCATAATAATTGAATACAATAATTTATAAATCATAATAATTGAAAACAATAATTTATAAATCATAATAATTGAAAACAATAATGTATAAATCATAATAATTGAAAACAATAATGTATAAATCATAATAATTGAAAACAATAATTTATAAATCATAATAATTGAAAACAATAATGTATAAATCATAATAATTGAAAACAATAATGTATAAATCATAATAATTGAAAACAATAATTTATAAATCATAATAATTGAAAACAATAATGTATAAATCATAATAATTGAAAACAATAATTTATAAATCATAATAATTGAATACAATAATTTATAAATCATAATAATTGAAAACAATAATTTATGAATCATAATAATTGAAAACAATAATTTATGAATCATAATAATTGAATACAATAATTTATAAATCATAATAATTGAAAACAATAATTTATAAATCATAATAATTGAAAACAATAATTTATAAATCATAATAATTGAAAACAATAATGTATAAATCATAATAATTGAAAACAATAATGTATAAATCATAATAATTGAAAACAATAATTTATAAATCATAATAATTGAAAACAATAATTTATGAATCATAATAATTGAATACAATAATTTATAAATCATAATAATTGAAAACAATAATTTATAAATCATAATAATTGAAAACAATAATTTATAAATCATAATAATTGAAAACAATAATGTATAAATCATAATAATTGAAAACAATAATGTATAAATCATAATAATTGAAAACAATAATTTATAAATCATAATAATTGAAAACAATAATGTATAAATCATAATAATTGAAAACAATAATTTATAAATCATAATAATTGAAAACAATAATTTATAAATCATAATAATTGAATACAATAATTTATAAATCATAATAATTGAAAACAATAATTTATGAATCATAATAATTGAATACAATAATTTATAAATCATAATAATTGAATACAATAATTTATAAATCATAATAATTGAAAACAATAATGTATAAATCATAATAATTTAAAACAATAATTTATAAATCATAATAATTGAATACAATAATTTATAAATCATAATAATCGAAAACAATAATTTATAAATCATAATAATTGAAAACAATAATTTATAAATCATAATAATTGAATACAATAATTTATAAATCATAATAATTGAATACAATAATGTATAAATCATAATAATTGAAAACAATAATTTATAAATCATAATAATCGAAAACAATAATTTATAAATCATAATAATCGAAAACAATAATTTATAAATCATAATAATTGAAAACAATAATTTATAAATCATAATAATTGAATACAATAATTTATAAATCATAATAATCGAAAACAATAATTTATAAATCATAATAATTGAAAACAATAATTTATAAATCATAATAATTGAAAACAATAATTTATAAATCATAATAATTGAAAACAATAATGTATAAATCATAATAATTGAAAACAATAATGTATAAATCATAATAATTGAAAACAATAATTTATAAATCATAATAATTGAATACAATAATTTATAAATCATAATAATTGAAAACAATAATTTATAAATCATAATAATTGAATACAATAATTTATAAATCATAATAATTGAAAACAATAATTTATAAATCATAATAATTGAATACATAAATTTATAAATCATAATAATTGAAAACAATAATTTATAAATCATAATAATTGAAAACAATAATGTATAAATCATAATAATTGAAAACAATAATTTATAAATCATAATAATTGAAAACAATAATTTATAAATCATAATAATTGAAAACAATAATTTATAAATCATAATAATTGAAAACAATAATTTATAAATCATAATAATTGAATACAATAATTTATAAATCATAATAATTGAAAACAATAATTTATGAATCATAATAATTGAAAACAATAATTTATGAATCATAATAATTGAATACAATAATTTATAAATCATAATAATTGAAAACAATAATTTATAAATCATAATAATTGAAAACAATAATTTATAAATCATAATAATTGAAAACAATAATGTATAAATCATAATAATTGAAAACAATAATGTATAAATCATAATAATTGAAAACAATAATTTATAAATCATAATAATTGAAAACAATAATTTATGAATCATAATAATTGAATACAATAATTTATAAATCATAATAATTGAAAACAATAATTTATAAATCATAATAATTGAAAACAATAATTTATAAATCATAATAATTGAAAACAATAATGTATAAATCATAATAATTGAAAACAATAATTTATAAATCATAATAATTGAAAACAATAATTTATAAATCATAATAATTGAATACAATAATTTATAAATCATAATAATTGAAAACAATAATTTATGAATCATAATAATTGAATACAATAATTTATAAATCATAATAATTGAATACAATAATTTATAAATCATAATAATTGAAAACAATAATGTATAAATCATAATAATTTAAAACAATAATTTATAAATCATAATAATTGAATACAATAATTTATAAATCATAATAATCGAAAACAATAATTTATAAATCATAATAATTGAAAACAATAATTTATAAATCATAATAATTGAATACAATAATTTATAAATCATAATAATTGAATACAATAATGTATAAATCATAATAATTGAAAACAATAATTTATAAATCATAATAATCGAAAACAATAATTTATAAATCATAATAATCGAAAACAATAATTTATAAATCATAATAATTGAAAACAATAATTTATAAATCATAATAATTGAATACAATAATTTATAAATCATAATAATCGAAAACAATAATTTATAAATCATAATAATTGAAAACAATAATTTATAAATCATAATAATTGAAAACAATAATTTATAAATCATAATAATTGAAAACAATAATGTATAAATCATAATAATTGAAAACAATAATGTATAAATCATAATAATTGAAAACAATAATTTATAAATCATAATAATTGAATACAATAATTTATAAATCATAATAATTGAAAACAATAATTTATAAATCATAATAATTGAATACAATAATTTATAAATCATAATAATTGAAAACAATAATTTATAAATCATAATAATTGAATACAATAATTTATAAATCATAATAATTGAAAACAATAATTTATAAATCATAATAATTGAAAACAATAATGTATAAATCATAATAATTGAAAACAATAATTTATAAATCATAATAATTGAATACAATAATTTATAAATCATAATAATTGAAAACAATAATTTATAAATCATAATAATTGAATACAATAATTTATAAATCATAATAATTGAATACAATAATTTCTAAATCATAATAATTGAATACAATAATTTATAAATCATAATAATTGAATACAATAATTTATGAATCATAATAATTGAAAACAATAATTTATAAATCATAATAATTGAATCCAATAATTTATAAATCATAATAATTGAATACAATAATTTATAAATCATAATAATTGAATACAATAATTTATAAATCATAATAATTGAAAACAATAATGTATAAATCATAATAATTGAAAACAATAATGTATAAATCATAATAATTGAAAACAATAATTTATAAATCATAATAATTGAAAACAATAATGTATAAATCATAATAATTGAAAACAATAATGTATAAATCATAATAATTGAAAACAATAATTTATAAATCATAATAATTGAAAACAATAATGTATAAATCATAATAATTGAAAACAATAATTTATAAATCATAATAATTGAAAACAATAATTTATAAATCATAATAATTGAATACAATAATTTATAAATCATAATAATTGAAAACAATAATTTATGAATCATAATAATTGAAAACAATATTTTATGAATCATAATAATTGAATACAATAATTTATAAATCATAATAATTGAAAACAATAATTTATAAATCATAATAATTGAAAACAATAATTTATAAATCATAATAATTGAAAACAATAATGTATAAATCATAATAATTGAAAACAATAATGTATAAATCATAATAATTGAAAACAATAATTTATAAATCATAATAATTGAAAACAATAATTTATGAATCATAATAATTGAATACAATAATTTATAAATCATAATAATTGAAAACAATAATTTATAAATCATAATAATTGAAAACAATAATTTATAAATCATAATAATTGAAAACAATAATGTATAAATCATAATAATTGAAAACAATAATGTATAAATCATAATAATTGAAAACAATAATTTATAAATCATAATAATTGAAAACAATAATGTATAAATCATAATAATTGAAAACAATAATTTATAAATCATAATAATTGAAAACAATAATTTATAAATCATAATAATTGAATACAATAATTTATAAATCATAATAATTGAAAACAATAATTTATGAATCATAATAATTGAATACAATAATTTATAAATCATAATAATTGAATACAATAATTTATAAATCATAATAATTGAAAACAATAATGTATAAATCATAATAATTTAAAACAATAATTTATAAATCATAATAATTGAATACAATAATTTATAAATCATAATAATCGAAAACAATAATTTAGAAATCATAATAATTGAAAACAATAATTTATAAATCATAATAATTGAATACAATAATTTATAAATCATAATAATTGAATACAATAATGTATAAATCATAATAATTGAAAACAATAATTTATAAATCATAATAATCGAAAACAATAATTTATAAATCATAATAATCGAAAACAATAATTTATAAATCATAATAATTGAAAACAATAATTTATAAATCATAATAATTGAATACAATAATTTATAAATCATAATAATCGAAAACAATAATTTATAAATCATAATAATTGAAAACAATAATTTATAAATCATAATAATTGAATACAATAATTTATAAATCATAATAATTGAAAACAATAATGTATAAATCATAATAATTGAATACAATAATTTATAAATCATAATAATTGAAAACAATAATTTATAAATCATAATAATCGAAAACAATAATTTATAAATCATAATAATTGAATACAATAATTTATAAATCATAATAATTGAAAACAATAATGTATAAATCATAATAATTGAATACAATAATTTATAAATCATAATAATTGAAAACAATAATTTATAAATCATAATAATTGAAAACAATAATTTATAAATCATAATAATTGAAAACAATAATTTATAAATCATAATAATTGAAAACAATAATTTATAAATCATAATTGAAAACAATAATTTATAAATCATAATAATTGAATACAATAATTTATAAATCATAATAATTGAATACAATAATTTATAAATCATAATAATTGAATACAATAATTTATAAATCATAATAATTGAATACAATAATTTATAAATCATAATAATTGAATACAATAATTTATAAATCATAATAATTGAAAACAATAATGTATAAATCATAATAATTGAAAACAATAATTTATAAATCATAATTGAAATCAATAATTTATAAATCATAATAATTGAATACAATGATTTATGAATCATAATAATTGAATACAATAATTTATAAATCATAATAATTGAACACAATAATTTATAAATCATAATAATTGAAAACAATAATTTATAAATCATAATTGAAAACAATAATTTATAAATCATAATAATTGAATACAATAATTTATAAATCATAATAATTGAATACAATAATTTATAAATCATAATAATTGAATACAATAATTTATAAATCATAATAATTGAATACAATAATTTATAAATCATAATAATTGAATACAATGACTTATAAATCATAATAATTGAATACAATAATTTATAAATCATAATAATTGAATACAATAATTTATAAATCATAATTGAAAACAATAATTTATAAATCATAATAATCGAAAACAATAATTTATGAATCATAATAATCGAAAATAATAATTTATAAATCATAATAATTGAATACAATAATTTATAAATCATAATAATTGAATACAATAATTTATAAATCATAATAATTGAAAACAATAATTTATGAATCATAATAATTGAAAACAATAATTTATAAATCATAATAATTGAATACAATAATTTATAAATCATAATAATTGAATACAGTAATTTATAAATCATAATAATTGAAAACAATAATTTATGAATCATAATAATTGAAAACAATAATTTATAAATCATAATAATTGAATACAATAATTTATAAATCATAATAATTGAAAACAATAATTTATGAATCATAATAATCGAAAATAATAATTAATAAATCATAATAATTGAATACAATAATTTATAAATCATAATAATTGAATACAATAATTTATAAATCATAATAATTGAATACAATAATTTATAAATCATAATAATTGAATACAATGATTTATAAATCATAATAATTGAAAACAATAATTTATAAATCATAATAATTGAATACAATAATGTATAAATCATAATAATTGAAAACAATAATTTATAAATCATAATAATTGAATACAATAATTTATAAATCATAATAATTGAATACAATGATTTATAAATCATAATAATTGAATACAATAATTTATAAATCATAATAATTGAATACAATAATTTATAAATCATAATAATTGAATCCAATGATTTATAAATCATAATAATTGAATACAATAATTTATAAATCATAATAATTGAATACAATAATTTATAAATCATAATTGAAAACAATAATTTATAAATCATAATAATCGAAAACAATAATTTATTAATCATAATAATCGACCACAATAATTTATAAATCATAATAATCGAAAATAATAATTTATAAATCATAATAATTAAATACAATAATTTATAAATCATAATAATCGAAAACAATAATTTATGAATCATAATAATCGACCACAATAATTTATAAATCATAATAATCGAAAATAATAATTTATAAATCATAATAATTGAAAACAATAATTTATAAATCATAATAATCGAAAATAATAATTTATGAATCATAATAATTGAATACAATAATTTATAAATCATAATAATTGAAAACAATAATTTATAAATCATAATAATTGAAAACAATAATTTATAAATCATAATAATTGAAAACAATAATTTATAAATCATAATAATTGAAAACAATAATTTATAAATCATAATAATTGAATACAATAATTTATAAATCATAATAATTGAAAACAATAATTTATACATCATAATAATTGAAAACAATAATTTATAAATCATAATAATTGAATACAATAATTTATAAATCATAATAACTGAATACAATAATTTATAAATCATAATAATTCAAAACAATAATTTATAAATCATAATAATTCAAAACAATAATTTATAAATCATAATAATCGAATACAATAATTTATAAATCATAATAATTGAAAACAATAATTTATAAATCATAATAATGTAAAACAATAATTTATAAATCATAATAATTGAAAACAATAATTTATAAATCATAATAATTGAATACAATAATTTATAAATCATAATAATCGAAAACAATAATATATAAATCATAATAATCGAAAACAATAATTTATAAATCATAATAATTGAAAACAATAATTTATAAATCATAATAATTGAAAACAATAATTTATAAATCATAATAATTCAAAACAATAATTTATAAATCATAATAATCGAAATCAATAATTTATAAATCATAATAATTGAAAACAATAATTTATAAATCATAATAATTGAATAAAATAATTTATAAATCATAATAATCGAAATCAATAATTTTTAAATCATAATAACCGAAAACAATAATTTATAAATCATAATAATTGAATAAAATAATTTATAAATCATAATAATTGAATAAAATAATTTATAAATCATAATAATCGAAATCAATAATTTATAAATCATAATAATTGAAAACAATAATTTATAAATACTAATAATTGAATACAATAATTTATAAATACTAATAATTGAATACAAAAATTTATAAATACTAATAATTGAAAACAATAATTTATAAATCATAATAATTGAATAAAATAATTTATAAATCATAATAATTGAATAAAATAATTTATAAATCATAATAATTGAATAAAATAATTTATAAATCATAATAATTGAATAAAATAATTTATAAATCATAATAATCGAAATCAATAATTTATAAATCATAATAATTGAAAACAATAATTTATAAATACTAATAATTGAATACAATAATTTATAAATACTAATAATTGAAAACAATAATTTATAAATACTAATAATTGAATACAATAATTTATAAATACTAATAATTGAATACAATAATTTATAAATACTAATAATTGAAAACAATAATTTATAAATCATAATAATTGAATAAAATAATTTATAAATCATAATAATTGAATAAAATAATTTATAAATCATAATAATTGAATAAAATAATTTATAAATCATAATAATTGAATAAAATAATTTATAAATCATAATAATCGAAATCAATAATTTATAAATCATAATAATTGAAAACAATAATTTATAAATCATAATAATTGAATACAATAATTTATAAATCATAATAATTGAATACAATAATTTATAAATCATAATAATTGAAAACAATAATTTATAAATACTAATAATTGAATACAATAATTTATAAATACTAATAATTGAAAACAATAATTTATAAATACTAATAATTGAATACAATAATTTATAAATCATAATAATTGAATACAATAATTTATAAATCATAATAATTGAAATCAATAATTTATAAATCGTAATAATTGAAAGCAATAATTTATAAATCATAATAATTGAATACAATAATTTATAAATCATAATAATTGAATACAATAATTTATGAATCATAATAATTGAATACAATAATTTATAAATCATAATAATTGAATACAATAATTTATAAATCATAATAATTGAATACAATAATTTATAAATACTAATAATTGAATACAATAATTTATAAATCGTAATAATTGAAAGCAATAATTTATAAACCATAATAATTGAATACAATAATTTATAAATCATAATAATTGAATACAATAATTTATGAATCATAATAATTGAATACAATAATTAATAAATCATAATAATTGAATACAATAATTTATAAATCATAATAATTGAATACAATAATTTATAAATCATAATAATTGAAAACAATAATTTATAAATCATAATAATTGAATAAAATAATTTATGAATCATAATAATTGAATACAATAATTTATGAATCATAATAATTGAATACAATAATTTATAAATCATAATAATTGAATACAATAATTTATAAATCGTAATAATTGAAATCAATAATTTATAAATCATAATAATTGAATACAATAATTTATAAATCATAATAATTGAAATCAATAATTTATAAATCGTAATAATTGAAAACAATAATTTATAAATCATAATAATTGAATACAATAATTTATAAACCATAATAATCGAAAGCAATAATTTATAAATCATAATAATTGAAAACAATAATTTATAAATCATAATAATTGAATACAATAATTTATAAATCATAATAATTGAATACAATAATTTATAAAACATAATAATCGAAAGCAATAATTTATAAATCATAATAATTGAAAACAATAATTTATAAATCATAATAATTGAAATCAATAATTTATAAATCATAATAATTGAATACAATAATTTATAAACCATAATAATTGAATAAAATAATTTATAAATCATAATAATTGAATACAATAATTTATAAATCATAATAATTGAATACAATAATTTATAAATCATAATAATTGAATAAAATAATTTATAAATCATAATAATTGAATACAATAATTTATAAATCATAATAATTGAATAAAATAATTTATAAATCATAATAATTGAATACAATAATTTATAAATCATAATAATTGAATAAAATAATTTATAAATCATAATAATTGAATACAATAATTTATAAATCATAATAATTGAAATCAATAATTTATAAATCATAATAATTGAATACAATAATTTATAAATCATAATAATTGAATAAAATAATTTATAAATCATAATAATTGAATACAATAATTTATAAATCATAATAATTGAATACAATAATTTATAAATCATAATAATTGAATAAAATAATTTATAAATCATAATAATCGAAAGCAATAATTTATAAATCATAATAATTGAATACAATAATTTATAAATCATAATAATTGAAAACAATAATTTATGAATCATAATAATTGAACACAATAATTTATAAATCATAATAATCGAAAGCAATAATTTATAAACCATAATAATCGAAAGCAATAATTTATAAATCATAATAATTGAAAACAATAATTTATAAATCATAATAATTGAATACAATAATTTATAAATCATAATAATTGAATACAATAATTTATGAATCATAATAATTGAACACAATAATTTATAAATCATAATAATCGAAAGCAATAATTTATAAACCATAATAATCGAAAGCAATAATTTATAAATCATAATAATTGAATACAATAATTTATAAATCATAATAATTGAATACAATAATTTATAAATCATAATAATTGAATACAATAATTTATAAATCATAATAATTGAAATCAATAATTTATAAATCATAATAATTGAAATCAATAATTTATAAATCATAATAATTGAATACAATAATTTATAAATCATAATAATTGAAATCAATAATTTATAAATCATAATAATTGAATACAATAATTTATAAATCATAATAATTGAATACAATAATTTATAAATCATAATAATTGAATACAATAATTTATAAATCATAATAATCGAAAGCAATAATTTATAAACCATAATAATCGAAAGCAATAATTTATAAATCATAATAATTGAATACAATAATTTATAAATCATAATAATTGAAAACAATAATTTATGAATCATAATAATTGAACACAATAATTTATAAATCATAATAATCGAAAGCAATAATTTATAAACCATAATAATCGAAAGCAATAATTTATAAATCATAATAATTGAAAACAATAATTTATAAATCATAATAATTGAATACAATAATTTATAAATCATAATAATTGAATACAATAATTTATGAATCATAATAATTGAACACAATAATTTATAAATCATAATAATCGAAAGCAATAATTTATAAACCATAATAATCGAAAGCAATAATTTATAAATCATAATAATTGAATACAATAATTTATAAATCATAATAATTGAATACAATAATTTATAAATCATAATAATTGAATACAATAATTTATAAATCATAATAATTGAAATCAATAATTTATAAATCATAATAATTGAAATCAATAATTTATAAATCATAATAATTGAATACAATAATTTATAAATCATAATAATTGAAATCAATAATTTATAAATCATAATAATTGAATACAATAATTTATAAATCATAATAATTGAATACAATAATTTATAAATCATAATAATTGAATACAATAATTTATAAATCATAATAATCGAAAGCAATAATTTATAAACCATAATAATCGAAAGCAATAATTTATAAATCATAATAATTGAATACAATAATTTATAAATCATAATAATTGAAAACAATAATTTATGAATCATAATAATTGAACACAATAATTTATAAATCATAATAATCGAAAGCAATAATTTATAAACCATAATAATCGAAAGCAATAATTTATAAATCATAATAATTGAAAACAATAATTTATAAATCATAATAATTGAATACAATAATTTATAAATCATAATAATTGAATACAATAATTTATAAATCATAATAATTGAAATCAATAATTTATAAATCATAATAATTGAATACAATAATTTATAAACCATAATAATTGAATACAATAATTTATAAATCATAATAATTTAATACAATAATTTATAAATCATAATAATTGAAAACAATAATTTATAAATCATAATAATTGAAAACAATAATTTATAAATCATAATAATTGAAAACAATAATTTATAAACCATAATAATCGAAAGCAATAATTTATAAATCATAATAATTGAAAACAATAATTTATAAAACATAATAATTGAAAACAATAATTTATAAATCATAATAATTGAAAACAATAATTTATAAATCATAATAATTGAATACAATAATTTATAAATCATAATAATTGAATACAATAATTTATAAACCATAATAATCGAAAGCAATAATTTATAAATCATAATAATTGAAATCAATAATTTATAAATCATAATAATTGAAATCAATAATTTATAAATCATAATAATTGAATACAATAATTTATAAACCATAATAATTGAATACAATAATTTATAAATCATAATAATTGAAAACAATAATTTATAAATCATAATAATTGAATCAAATAATTTATAAATCATAATAATTGAAATCAATAATTTATAAATCATAATAATTGAATAAAATAATTTATAAATCATAATAATTGAAAACAATAATTTATAAATCATAATAATTGAATAAAATAATTTATAAATCATAATAATTGAAATCAATAATTTATAAATCATAATAATTGAAATCAATAATTTATAAATCATAATAATTGAATACAATAATTTATAAATCATAATAATTGAAAACAATAATTTATAAATCATAATAATTGAATACAATAAATTATAAATCATAATAATTGAATAAAATAATTTATAAATCATTATAATTGAATACAATAATTTATAAATCATAATAATTGAATACAATAATTTATAAATCATAATAATTGAAAACAATAATTTATAAATCATAATAATTGAATAAAATAATTTATAAATCATAATTATTGAATAAAATAATTTATAAATCATAATAATTGAATACAATAATTTATAAATCATAATAATTGAAAACAATAATTTATAAATCATAATAATTGAATACAATAATTTATAAATCATAATAATTGAATACAATAATTTATAAATCATAATAATTGAAAACAATAATTTATAAATCATAATAATTGAAATCAATAATTTATAAATCATAATAATTGAATAAAATAATTTATAAATCATAATAATTGAAAACAATAATGTATAAATCATAATAATTGAAAACAATAATTTATAAATCATAATAATTGAATAAAATAATTTATAAATCATAATAATTGAAAACAATAATTTATAAATCATAATAATTGAATACAATAATTTATAAATCATAATAATTGAATACAATAATTTATAAATCATAATAATTGAATACAATAATTTATAAATCATAATAATTGAAAGCAATAATTTATAAATCATAATAATTGAAAACAATAATTTATAAATCATAATAATTGAAATCAATAATTTATAAATCATAATAATTGAATACAATAATTTATAAACCATAATAATCGAAAGCAATAATTTATAAATCATAATAATTGAAAACAATAATTTATAAATCATAATAATTGAAAACAATAATTTATAAATCATAATAATTGAATACAATAATTTATAAATCATAATAATTGAATACAATAATTTATAAATCATAATAATTGAATACAATAATTTATAAATCATAATAATTGAATACAATAATTTATAAATCATAATAATTGAATACAATAATTTATAAATCATAATAATCGAAAGCAATAATTTATAAATCATAATAATTGAAATCAATAATTTATAAATCATAATAATTGAATACAATAATTTATAAATCATAATAATTGAATACAATAATTTATGAATCATAATAATTGAAAACAATAATTTATAAATCATAATAATTGAAATCAATAATTTATAAATCATAATAATTGAAAGCAATAATTTATAAATCATAATAATTGAAAACAATAATTTATAAATCATAATAATTGAAATCAATAATTTATAAATCATAATAATTGAAAACAATAATTTATAAATCATAATAATTGAATACAATAATTTATAAATCATAATAATTGAAAACAATAATTTATAAATCATAATAATTGAATACAATAATTTATAAATCATAATAATTGAAAACAATAATTTATAAATCATAATAATTGAATACAATAATTTATAAATCATAATAATTGAAAACAATAATTTATAAATCATAATAATTGAAAACAATAATTTATAAATCATAATAATTGAATAAAATAATTTATAAATCATAATAATTGAAAACAATAATTTATAAATCATAATAATTGAATACAATAATTTATAAACCATAATAATCGAAAGCAATAATTTATAAATCATAACAATTGAAAACAATAATTTATAAATCATAATAATTGAAAACAATAATTTATAAATCATAATAATTCAAAACAATAATTTATAAATCATAATAATTCAAAACAATAATTTATAAATCATAATAATCGAAAACAATAATTTATAAATCATAATAATTGAATAAAATAATTTATAAATCATAATAATTGAATAAAATAATTTATAAATCATAATAATCGAAATCAATAATTTATAAATCATAATAATTGAAAACAATAATTTATAAATCATAATAATTGAATAAAATAATTTATAAATCATAATAATTGAAAGCAATAATTTATAAATCATAATAATTGAAAACAATAATTTATAAATCATAATAATTGAAAACAATAATTTATAAATCATAATAATTGAAAACAATAATTTATAAATCATAATAATTGAATAAAATAATTTATAAATCATAATAATTGAAATCAATAATTTATAAATCATAATAATTGAAAACAATAATTTATAAATCATAATAATTGAATAAAATAATTTATAAATCATAATAATTGAATACAATAATTTATAAATCATAATAATTGAATACAATAATTTATGAATCATAATAATTGAATACAATAATTTATAAATCATAATAATTAAATACAATAATTTATAAATCATAATAATTGAAAACAATAATTTATAAATCATAATAATTGAATACAATAATTTATAAATCATAATAATTGAAAACAATAATTTATAAATCATAATAATAGAATACAATAATTTATAAATCATAATAATTGAAAACAATAATTTATAAATCATAATAATTGAATACAATAATTTATAAATCATAATAATTGAATACAATAATTTATAAATCATAATAATCGAAAACAATAATTTATAAATCATAATAATTGAATACAATAATTTATAAATCATAATAATTGAAAACAATAATTTATAAATCATAATAATTGAAAACAATAATTTATAAATCATAATAATTGAATACAATAATTTATGAATCATAATAATGTATAATAATAATCATAAAAAATAACAACTTGTTTGTTGGTACTGGTGTAGCTTTCGAAAAAAACAAAATGCAACTATGCTAGCGTTAAGACTTGTGGCTGCGTTCAACTATACGTGGTGTCTTCAATAAGTTTCCAGTCTATTTTGTACAGGCATTTAAAATTGTCGTAAACTCTTGAAATTTCAGTATGTCATTGCTATACATCTTATGAAATGACTGGCCAAGTTTTATGATTTTATGTTCAAATGAACAGCTACAGCAGGAATTGTAATACACCCTACTAAAGTTTATTTTCACAGCTGGTGAATTTAAAAAATGCAATCTGAACGTGAGAACACTTTAGAAAACGATATGTAATAAAATTCTGTTTTAAACTTGCAAATCAGAAACGTGGGATGCTTTAGACTGGTGATGGGTCATCTTGCGTGAATAGAGCATTAGTTTTTGAGTGGCATAAAGATGTAAGAAAGGCTGGGAGTCTATGAGGGGTATGGAAGGAGTAAGGATGTTAGAAAACCAGAGTTGCTTTGCCAAATAAAGAAATTAATGGATACGCACCGTCGTGTGTCTATAGAGACAATAAGTGCACAGTTTGATGTCAGTGTGGGAACTGTACACACTATTATTAGCGAGGAACTCAATATCCGGGAGATTTGCGCGAAGTTTGTTCCAAGAGTGCTCCATCCTTGTCACAGACTATTTGACTAAGATGGGCATCAAGACAGTTCCTCACCTTACCTATAGTCCAGACATTACCCCTTGTGACTTTTGGTTATTCCCTAAACTCAAAGAAAATCTTAGAGGCACTCATTATGAGACAATTGAGATGAAGAAAGCTATGACGAGGGTCATTGACACACTCACAAAAGAGGACTTCCATGACGCCTTCCACAACTTGTTGGAACGGTACAAGTGCATTGCAGATGGAGGAGATTACTTCAAAGGGGACTAGGGTTTCATGTGTATACTATCAATAAAAGTGTCCATACGAAAAAAAAGTCTGGAAACTTATTGAAGGCGCCTCGTATCTAGAAGAGATCGTCCATTCGTCGCCAAGCCGTTTGTCGATCTGTCACGCATAAGCTTGGTATATAATTGTCAGCACTAAGCGTGTAGATTGAGTGGGCGCGCCTTACGAAAGTAGGTTCTTGTCTATTCAACCGTTGTTCTATGGAAGACGACATTGCCGACAGCCATCAAATGTCGCAGCGAAGACAAATACACAAAGATGGCGGTGCGACTTTCTCGCCGACTTTTACATACGTTTCCTTTCCAAAAAGAAAATATAATGTCCGACGACGCCCCGTTTTAAAACGTGGCTCACCCCGCTACAACACCAGAGATTGAAGCTTTCTGTTAATGATCGACCACCGCAGCCGCCGATATGGCTTTAATAGCTCTGCAGGATTCCGGTACGCTAGAGAGGCAACAAAGCCAATTGGGCACACAAGATTCATACTTAATTGAGGTCCACTTCAAAGGCAGCGGCGTGTTGGTCAGTAGGTCCGGCACGACGACACCCCGGAATCCTCCAGGCGATACGGACTGCGATATTCACAACGTGCGCTTATTTGATGTCACGTAAAGTGTCTGCGACCGGGAATAAATAATGGCTACCTTTCGCGATGATGGCGGGCGAAATCACGCGAGATTTAAACAGTAGGCAGTCTTAGAATAATACAGATTCCATTTTTCTCTGATTTTTTTTCTTTTCGGTTGATATATGTTGAAGATATCTGCACAGTAGGTGGCGCCGAGGTCTTTTTCACAATATAGGACTTATCTTTGCTTGAAAGGACGCACACACACACACACACACACATACACACACACACGTATATATATATGTATATATATATGTGTGTGTGTGTGTGTGTGTGTGTGTGTGTGTGTGTGTGTGTGTGTGTGTGTGTGTGTAATACAGACACATATCTTTTTATATATTTATATCCACTTTGAGGGAAAAATAAACAGAGTGAATACATATATAGAGAAAAAAATTTGTTAGTCTGCATTTATATTATTTCATATATACATATATATATATATATATATATATATATATATATATATATATATATATATATATACACGAAAAATATTCGATATAAAAGTATCTGCAGCTTCTCTTCCAATTTCAGGATTTTAATCATGTCAAATCACATTTCAATTCCTTTTGACGGATTTATTGTTGCTATTTCTTCTATTGAGTTAAGGGCATAATAGATTCAATGATTGATATAATAATTAAGTGATTGATTTTGCGCTACGAAACAGATCCTGTCAAGAATTGTATAAGACAACTGAATTAAAGGAATAAATTATAAGATGGTCAACATCATGAATTTTGGAATATAACTTTTTGTCATTTATTCTCTATATTGCTCTGTAATTACATTGAGCTTCTTAAATAAGGATTGATATATAATAAGAAAATATATTTCTGCAGAAATATATATACATATATACGTGTGTGTGTGTGTGTTTGCTTGTCTGTGTGTGTCTGTCTGTGTGTGTGTGTAAAAGTAAACTTATTTCAATTTTGTATTCAAATAAAAGAGTAATAAAAAAATTCACTTAAATAACTCAATGGTGCAACGTTAGAATTTCAACTAATTCTTAATATTATTATACGATCTGTGAGGATGTTGATGTGACTTTTGTTGTTTGTTTTTTATGTATATTCTTAGCAGTGATGACCTAACCGTACTAGAATAAAAATAAAAGCATATATACAGAGAAATACATATGCAAATATCAGTACGGACTGAAATAATTGTACGTTTATATAGTAAAAAACTTGACATTTTTGGATGAGCACAAATGCGTCTCTATTCCCTGTGAAGAGGTATAATATTAAAAAGTATATATATGTGTGTGTGTGTGTGTGTGTGTGTGTGTGTGTGTGTGTGTGTGTGTGTGTGTGTGTGTGTGTGTGTGTGTGTGTGTGTGTTAGGTTGGTGCAGAAATAATGTCGCTTTTTGGCGCTCAACTTCAAGTCAAAAAACGACATTATTTTTGTACCAGCCTAAGACAATTTCCAGTCAGAGTAATACGAGCTTTCACGGACTGATTTTTTCCGCTTAGCCTGAACTTAATTACATTAAAATTTAATTTGAAATCACTTTTTATAATTAAGCAGATGATGAAGGTTCTCATACTGGATGTCTCTCCTTTTACTATTAGGTCCCATTTGACTGGGGACAGTCTTCTCTTTGGGCTACTGCACTGCCCGGAAAAAAATAATTTTCATTATTTCCGCTGTTTTTTAAAGCTTTTCAATCGGATTATATGCATCGTCACGCTGGTCTTATTTTTGAATACATTCTTTCTAAAGAACTATTTTACATTTCGGATCAACTTGAGAGGATTTTCATGCAAGCTGAAATATTATGTGTGGTTTGTTTATATATATATATATATATATATATATATATATATATATATATATATATATATATATATATATATATATATATATATATTTACATATCCAACATTTTTTCATTTTTTTATTTCGCAATTTATAACTACAATAAATTGCGGTTTCACTTAATGCCTTAAGTAGCAAATTCTAACATTGCTAGAAATATAATTTGCTGATTTCTTTATGTCGTCTGATGAGAAGAATAACAAGAATAGCATTCTTTGAAACTCCGCGGAATAAGGACTTTGTAAATTGCTTTTGGGAGTATTCAGTCGAACAATAAATTTTGATTGGAAAGTTCAACTTACAGTTTTAATTTTCTATTAAGCTTTTTTAATTCGGTTGGCATTAAATTTTCTATATATAAATACTGTTATTTATATTAGTTTAAAGTTTACTATTGCGTATATCAGGTAAACACTACATCCTTTTGTTTTCATTAATTTTATTTATATTCTTGAATTTAACTTGAAACAGCATTAGATGAAAACTAATCATAGATGCAACAAAAAAAGTTCATAAAATGGAAAAAGTCTTTAATTGCGACAATTACAAGCTCTATTTCCTATTTAGGTTGCATTGAGCTTTTTATTTGAATGGCATTACATTATAAATATTATCTATATTCTCTTTAAGTTTACAGGAGCATCTGACTTGTAAACTTAATTTTTACTTCTGTATTTAATATTTATATATAATGATCCAACGGCATTCCTTCAAGGGAAAGAAACATAAACGTTTATGTGCACCTTACATACGTATACTTTTATGTTACTGTTTGGATCCAATTCATGCATTAAAGACTCTTATATATACTAGCATGGGTGCCCGGCGTTGCCCAGGTGTTTGGAGGTGTATGCTGAGCAACAAAAAAAACAAAAAAAAAACGGTCAAATTTTTTTAACTTTGACCCTATTATGACCTCTTAACATTTATTTTTTTGGGCTCAAATTAAGTTATTAAGTTATATCCATGTCCAAGGAACCTATATCTAAAATTTCAAGTGTTTAGACGGAAAATTGTCGAAGGAGTTTGGTAGAGTTCTCAAAAGTCAAATCGTTGAACTTTGACCCTTAACAGCCAAATTTCTGGCCGAAAACTGATCACGAAGATTTCCCAAATCTCAGTATATCAAATTTCCAGTCTGTAGATTAAAAATTGACAGAGTTATTGTGTAGGGAAATGTACACAGACAAACAGACAGACACGTTTCCTTTTATATATATATATATATATATATATATATATATATATATATATATATATATATATATATATTATATAAAACCTCCTGGTGTTGCCACGGTTGGACAATCCGTTATAACTTCCGATCGTCTGCCTAATTGCTGCATGAACTTTTTCCCCTGTCTCTCACACTCTGCTCCGGAATCAATGATATGGAACTCTTCAATGTGGAAGTCGCGAAATCCGCCACGAGCGACAAACGGTCCTGTACGCGGCATCGTTTGAAAATGTCTGACACGGGCAGAATCAAAGGCGTCGAGGGTGTTTACTTGAGATAAAAGATTTCTTTTGTAAGTTGATGATAGCAATATTTATTGTTCTTCATACAAACATGCATATGAGCGCGACAACGCACACGCTCATAGCTACACATGTACGTACAGATACGTGCATATCCGTAGATCTGCAGATACACACACGGACGCGCATCTATACACATATAGACGTAAACACATATACAAATATATTCATCCATAAATAGATATGCATAAAAACACTTGAGTACAAAGTTAGTGGTCGGGTTTCGAATCTCATCTTGAAACATTTACCATTCTATTATTAAGCTTTGCTTGAGAATGCATCGAGCATTTCTGAATACAAATGCCTACAATTTTTTTAAGCCTATTTTCATAATTATATATAAACTAGCAGAAGTACCTGGCGTTGCTCGGTATTACTCATGACGTTAAATCCCTTTTAAAAAAATGAAATAAAGAAGACGGAAAAAACTGAGATATGTGCATGCGAGCATTGTGTTTTTTCTAAACAGTTAAGTCCTCGTAAGTAAAAAATATATACTCAAACTGAGATCGAAACAAAAACCTATAGACAGTGAGGCAAGTACGATAACCATTAGGCCAGCTTGCCACGCTTCGAAAAGTGTTTTCAAACCTACTTATTCTTGACGTAATGCAGTTGTCATGTGAACCATTCGCGCATGAGATATTTGACAAACATAAAAATCCAATGACTCCTTCAAATACCAATTTTTTAATCTTGACGTCTTAGTTTTCCGGATGAAACCCGATTTTTTCCACGTGTCTGAATACTCTATATATCAAATTTCAACTTTGTAGATAAAAATTTGTTGAGAGTCGTCCTACACGCACACACACATTCTCACCTTATATATATATATATATATATATATATATATATATATATATATATATGTGTGTGTGTGTGTGTGTGTGTGTGTGTTTGTGTGTGTGTGTGTGTGTGCGCGTGCGTGCGTGTGTGTGTGTGTTTAAAATTTTGTTGAAAATTCAAAGACTCACGTTTTCTTTTTTATAACCTTTGTTTATTTTCTAGAGTTTTCCATTACAGCTGTTTCATTAATGGGTAGGCAATTTTACGATTTGTCCATAAAAATATCCTGTCCCCACCAACTTCTTCAGATGTTTATTCATTAGATTTTTTACAACAAAAGGTATATTTTTAACATGTTGGACATCGTATTCGGGTAAAAAGATTTCCAAAGCCATGCGTCCTCACTTCCTCCGTCTTTTGGAGTTATATATATATATATATATATATATATATATATATATATATATATATATAGTAAGTTTCGAAACTATATATGGCAATTAAGCTATACAGAATTTTCAGCGCTTATCTTCGTGGAGATTCGTCAGGCTATTACAGTCAATTGATGTTACCGCGTGTTTAAATATATATTCAAGCAGTGCTGATTTCGTTATTCAGCCAATTAGATTCTTTGTTATTCATACTTACATATCGCAGTCAATATTCGGACGTTTGTTAGGCAGATGTTCACTTGACCTGTAATTTTTTCGAGGGAACAGAACCATCTTTTACTTGTGTCAGAACGTAACCTAGTTTTACTTTGGATATGCTTTCTTAGATTTCTTTTTTTTATATTAGTCTTTTTATTTATTACCTGTATATTAATACGATAGCGTGTATGTTATTTTGTGTGTCACGCTTACATCTGTTTTCTTCCGAGTGACCGTCGTTTAATTGTTATGACCTTCCATTTCTTATAATAAATAATTTTACCAAGAATTCTTCATAAGTTTTGGTTTCGGTTTCAATTATAGCTAATTTATATACATATGCATTTTTTTCTTCAAAATTTTTGTTTCGCTTTCGATTCTAGCTGATGCACCCAAGTCATAGCGATATATTTTTTTTTTATATCACAACTTTATAATATATAAGAATCGATAGACCATTGACTCTATAATGGTATATACAAATCTGCATAAATTTAAATAACATATTTAAACGTATTTTACGACTGAGCAACACCAGACGTCCCTGCTAGCTAAGATAAATACGTTTGCAGTTTTAACAAAAGATTCAAAATAATATTAGGGCGTCTCCATTTACGCTGAAAATCCACAGAATGCCAACATCAATATATTGCATATGAAAGAGTTCGCTGTGGAATTGCCACAGATCCCGCCAGTTTATAATTCTTATATTTTTAATCATATACATTTTATGATGCTAATTATCGTTATTATTATTGGTGATAATGATAAATATAATTATAATAATAAATTAATTAGTATAAACAAAAAAATAAGCGGACATATCTCAACACATCCAGATTAAAACGTCACCTTCTAATACAAAGAAAAATCGTTCTATCTCCTTCCAGAAAC
This sequence comes from Euprymna scolopes, assembly GCF_053919585.1. Lineage (NCBI taxonomy): Eukaryota > Metazoa > Mollusca > Cephalopoda > Sepiida > Sepiolidae > Euprymna > Euprymna scolopes. The sequence goes on from NC_136517.1 coordinate 3,757,745, forward strand.
GAACAGAGAAAAGGGTGAAATATACAGAAAATAGCTAAAAAGTTGATATTTTTAATCAGCATTACCCCGGTTGCATAATATCTAAAGTAACAAAAGATTAATTATTTTATATCATTTACTGTTATCAAGAAATACACACATCTTTTAATGTTATCACATAGTGAAGTAACTGATTTCTTTCATATAGTTATTTTCTTTATACCAACTCGAGTTGTATGTGTGTCCAGAAAGAGGAATGAGTTGGGTAAAGAAGAAAGATGGATGAGGAAAAGGAGGAAAGGAAAGAGAGAATGATAGAAGTTATTACAATATTCTAGTTAATAACGATAAAAAAAAATCTCTTTGTAATTTGTGTAAACATGAGATTATCATGAAAGGATAATTAGAATAAGCGTTGTTAACAAGGCAAACACAAATACAAAGCGAAATATGAAAAATTATTGTTTGTATCTAATGCCCAGTTATCCATAACGTTTTAATATTTATTTTATTTTTTATCGATACATTTTTGTAAATGTTCGGAGAATTATCCGAAATATTAAACTTATGAAAACATTTATAATTTATATTCATTTCCTCTGTCGTCTGGCGTTTTATATGCACCGACATATGTGTAAACAATAAGAAACAATAAAGGGCTTGTGGTAGACAATAACATTTCATTTATTAGTAGTTTGTCTACAACAAACTCTAAATACAACTGAAGCATATATACGTAGATTAAACACAGAATTAAATATATTGTTCCTATACAATAGAATTGAGATGTTTACCTTTTTATTAATTCCATTTTCGCCCCCAAACAAGGCACAGCGCCACTTTGCTGCAGGGGCTACTATCGGGGACATAAGTTGCAGGGATACTATGTAGGGAGTTGAGCAGCGAGATATCTGTTCACATTACACTTGAACGTTTTAATGTTAGTACAGTTGGGAAAGCAGGAACTCGGAAGGGAGTTTCAAAGTCTAGCAGTTCTGGGGGAAGAAACTATTAGAGTATAGGCTTTCTTATATCTAGGCATCTCTACTGTGTAGTGGTATCTATGTAAAAAAGAAATGTGCGTCGATTTACAATTCCACCTGGCGTTTTTTTTTTCTGTTATTTAAAAATATACTGGAAACGATGTTGATGCTGGTTACGTTTAACAAGAAAATTACGAAGAATCATGGTCCTAATTCTCAACTATATGTTGGTACGGGCGTTGATACGAAATCGCATGTGACAAGATTATGGACTACATTTTTCCCTAAAGGATTTCAGACCCCAGAAAATATATTGCTTTTGATGGTCTAATGGAAAAAAATATGTAAAGATAATTTGAAAATGTGTATGCTTCTTTCGTTTGTAAATACGGTGTAAGGCTAAACCCGTTCCATTCAGTTGAAAAGGGTGGTGAAAATAAATTGGTCCATACAACTGATTGCAATCGTAATATCATAGAGTTTGTAACTTGTAAAATAGGAGTAAACTATATAGATATTGACTATGCGTTTAATAATGTTAATTATAAAGGCCAAAAGCCATTCGAGGATAATGATTACTGAGATTAATTGATTGTCAGTTAAATGATAAAGAACACTATGCTGAATGGTATGAACAAAATTTATGAGGACGGTTTATAACGAATATTTGTTGACATTTAACTTTAAAACGACCATAGTATAGCCTGTAGGAGTTAGTCACATAGTAACATGTTCCACAGATTGGAATTTTCTCTTTTTTCTTTTTTCTTTTTTTTTTTTTTTTCTTTTTTGACAAAATCTGTTCGTGGAAATTCTGTTTAATATCAGGTACACCGTTGAAAAAAGGGACATTTCTTGCAGTGATGGTAAAAGTCGAGTTCTTGCTTTGAATGTATGTTTCTAGGCGGCGTTTCCTATAATTAAACTAAGTTGATTATATTACTGTCAATGTTCTCTTGTCATTACGTTGTAGGGGAATAACCTTAGCACGCCGAGGAGCAATTTAATGGGTTATATGGAAACACCTTATCATGTGAGTAGTTGGAATCTCGTTGTATATAGGGCACGTAGCAGTAGTTCGTTCTCTCTTTTCTCTCTTTCTCTTCTCTTTTTTATTGTTATTTAGTCGTGATAAGTGTATATTAATAGCAATTGTTATGCATAAAATTATATTTTGTTGTTGTTGTTGTTGTTGTTGTAGTAGTAGTAGTAGTAGTAGTAGTAGTAGTAGTAGTAGTAGTAGTAGTAGTAGTAGTAGTTGCTGTTTGTCGTTTTGAGGGTTTGTTTGCTTTGTTTTGTTTTTTCTTCCCGGTATACAATATACATACACAGTACTCCCAAACGGCACCCCCATGGTTGAATGGAAATAGCTATCCCAAAACACGACCGATCTTTCTTGCAGTCAAGAAAAAATGACATCTTATCAGTGTATCTGCTACGTGTGTCTGCTAACTTCCTGTATGTGACACAAGATTCTGACACGTACATTTCACTCTAACTTGACTTATGATGCAATTTTTCACTACACTAACCTGATGTGACAAGTAGTTTTTAAAATTATTTTCATCGTCAGATACGTAATCTTGCTTTATAACTGGACTTGACAGGTACTACATCCTAGTCAGATTGAATCCGGGAGAAGTATAACGTTGCCGTTACATACAAACAAGAGGGATGAAAGAAATAAAAATCCGGGTTGGCCTTTTTTTTTTATAAAAATTTCATTACCGTTCCTTTCCCGTCTTGATACTACTTAAAAGTCTCTCGCTATCGTCCATCTCGCCCGGTGTATACTTTTCTTCTTTTTTTTTTCTCCGACCGGATGCTGGTCACAGCCGACCCATTCTCGTTCTCGATTTTACACGCCCATTTTCTTTTACATTGATTTTTCTTCTCCCGTCCACGTGACACATTTTTCTCCTTTTTTTTTCTTTCTCTTCTGCGCACACTTTCTAATTTGCATATGTACATTTTTCGGCTCTTGCTGCTAATCTCTTCGCAAGCTAGCCATCCTTCGTTGCTTCTGATATTTTGCTACACGCTCATATGCGATATGTAATAGTAGTGATAACTAACGAGCAACTCTAACTCCTCGAATCTTTCAAGTCTGTTTTAGTAAATATCGTTGGATTGCAGATAAGGCTTTTGAATTTTATTAACGCTATAATTGATAAAATTTGGGGATAAACTAAAACGAAAATTAAAAACAACAGTCTTCTTTGATGAGGGTGTGTATTAACACCGAAAGTCTCAGAAAAAATGATTTTATCATTTAATAAATCTTTCCTTGGCATTTTTGGTTTTCAAATAATTTTAATTTATCTATAAAAATGTCTTCTGAGATTTGATAACAAATCTCCAATTTAAAATTCACGCTAGCCGGCGTGGTGTGTACATCAATTAAGACTGACTAATATCATCAATAAGAACAGTTTTTTTTCTCCAGTTGACGAGGATTTAATTTCCAAAGACTTAACATGAAGAAAAAAAATAAATAAAAGCAACAGTCTTTTTTTGATAAGGCTGTGTGTCAACACCGAAAGTCTCCAAAAAAATTATTTTATTATTTAATACAATTTTCCTTGTTTTTTTTTTTTTCGTTTGTTTGTTTGTTTTTTTTTTGTGTGTGGGGAGGGGGGTCAAATAATTTTCATTTAAATAAATATAGAATTTTTGCATATTTTTGTTCGAATCCAAAGTGCCTCTTTTTGGAGAACTGGATTTTCCCCCTTATTAAAACCCCAACCGATGCACGTAAATAGGGAATTTGTGGATAACTTTGCCATCATGAGGCGACAAGTAACAACTATCTCTATCTTTATTATTATATAAAAGTCACTCTGTGTGTGTGAGTTCCTTCCCATAGGTTCCGAAACGGCTGAGCCTATCTTTTGCAAATTTCACACAAATCTAATTTATATGTCTGGCAGTGTTCTCAGAAATGTTTTGTACAGAAATTACTCTGATAAGTATCGAAAATCGAAAGAAGGATTTTTACAGGGGAATATTTTATGTTACACCGGCCGGTGTAGCGTAAAATATTTCCTTGTAAAATGTTTCCTTATTTTATCTATAACATAAGAAAGACTATTTTTAAGATCGCCAAGCACAAATATCAGCTGACGTGATATTGTAAATAAACACAGATAGAATTTGATGAACGACATTATCATTATTATTATTAATTTTGCGAATTAGTCCACCAGACAAAATAGTCTTCGTAATATATAATAGTCAATAGAGGCTTCTATAATAATATATACACAATCTGCATAAATTAAAATATCATGTTTAAGCGTACTGTACGACCGGGCAACGACGGGCGGCCAGCTAGTAAATAAATACAAACGTCTTTATTTGGCGTGAATGTCATGGCTGCTAGCTCTCGCTGTGGATAAAATTGCTGTTGTCTTTGCGTTGTTATCACATATTAATTTCTTTTGATGGTTGGACTCGCGTACCCGAATATTTTCAATCAGACACCGAAGTTCATTAGCCAAGCGTAAGTTGTTCTTAGATGCACTGAACATTATGTACAGACGCGTGGCGAAAGCAAACGGGTAATGTTAGTTGGGAGGTCGAGTATGTTTACTATGATATTCTCAAGTATGGGGGGGGGGGATCACGACGCAACAAACAAACATCATGAATAAATCTCTGCAAATAATGTAGATACCTTCCCTTGATGTGATGTGACCCAGTCAGCACTAATGATTCCAACACTGCCCGGTAATTGCCAAGTAAGTAGAAAGTAGAGATAATAATTCGCTGGAGTGCGCGAATTTTCGACCAGACGATCATAAGCGGCTCCTCATCAGCGAGAAACGCTTTGCACGCAAAAATATGAAAGGAATATATATTGTCTTGAAGTGTCAAAATAAAAAGATTGCAAAAAGAAAAAATAAACTGTCTTGAAAAAAACTTTCAGACATTCACACGCATACACACACATAGACATACACACGCATGCATACACACGCACGTATATAAACACATACATACACGTACACGCACATACATACCCAAAAAAGATACGCACACGTACACACCTGCATACACACATACATATGAATACATAAACATTAAAAAGTTGGTTATTTTTATAGAAATTTATTTAGCTTTGAAATAAAACCGTAAAGGAATGGAAAAAAAGAAGAAATTTAATTCACTTAAGTGATTGTTTGTGTGTTTGAAAGGGAGAAAGAGAGGGTGGGAGAAAAAAGGGAAAAAAAGCAATACCCTGCTTTCTCTCTCTCTCTCTCTATATATATATATATATATATATATATATATATATATATATATATATATATATATATAATTAGTTTTTTTGGAAAAAGAATTCCAGCAGAGTGCTCAATTAAAAGGAAAATCCAAATTTTAAGAGCGTACTTATATTTTGTGTACAGAAAGTTGTTAGTTGAGACAGGTCATTGGTACCGTCGGTTTCAAGCCCGATAATAAGGCCCGTTTAAGGTATCCTTATCGAGCTCTCTTCAGCCAATATTCGTCTATCCTATAACCGGAAGTGTGAAGTATATATACCTCGCGAGTCCACGTTCAAATCTCGTTTTGTTTAATCCCCCCCCCTTTTTTTTTTTTTTTTTTTTTTTTTTTTTTTATCTATCTATATCTATATATATATATATATATATATATATATATATATATATATATATATATATATATATATATATATATATATCGGGTAATGTAATACCTAATTTTCAACTTTGAATTATTTAAATTTAAGATCTAATTTCGAAAAAATGTTTTTTTTAATATATGAATCGATTTTAATTTGAACCCCATTTAATTTTAAAATCTCTTTCCTTATGTATAAAAACTTTAAAATCTGTATTTGTATCGGTTAAAAACTTAAAAATTCGTTTAATTATATCGAACATTTAAAAATTTCCAAAAATACGTTTAAAGTTTTAAAAAATATATTTTTAATTATATCGAATCACGTTTAAAAATTTCGAAATACGTTTAAAAATTATTTTTTAAAAACCCAAATCTTTCAAGGTTTGGGGAAGTGAGTATTTATCTATCCTAAGTGATTTCCCTAGTTTATTAACATTATTATATTTTTCTATAGTTTTAAATTCGAAATAGATTATAAATTACATTTATAAAATATAATATATATATATATATGACATTAATTAAAAATCTATAATATAATTGCGATTAAAATCCAAGTTTACCGACTAATTATTTATGTATTTACAATTTTTTTTCCTTATATATATATATATATAAAAAAACAACATCTAAGTGTTGTTCTTTTCATTGATCCAATTTATTAGGAGACCCTTCCTTCTATGTATGCAACTTTTCAAAGCTTCACTCCTCACATTTAAACATTTTATTTTTGGGTCATGAATGGACCGGAGGATGTAGTATTTCTCTGCGTTACAGAGTGAGCATTGACTTAATTCCGGGACGTAGGCTGGTCTATGCTCTATTTTTCTCCATTTTATGGAAAAGGGTGTATTTTTTTCTTTAAGCTCCCACACGCGGGTAGCTAATGCTGTATTCATCCTTGTTTTAGCTCTAAAGGAGCTCATATGTGCATAATACCTTTGTTTAAATTGGCCTTTTGTCATACCTATATATATTTCCGGTATATTTGTGGATTGTTCCGTTACTGTGGCCTCATAGACAAGGGATTCAGCTTTACAATTACCCTCCAATGGACAGCTATTTTTGGTCCTGCAAGAGCAGCCTGCGTTATCTATCTTTTTTGGTTCTTTGGATATTATCGACTTTATTGATGGAGCTGTCGAGTAACTAACTTTCACCGTGTTTCTATTAAAAAGTTTATGTAGTCTATGTGTTCTTGGAAAATGTTTGTCTAGAAGGCTAAGAAAACAATGCCCTACTCTAGTTTTAGTGTTCAATGAAAACGGAGGTAAGAACCAGATTATTTTCCGTTTCCTCTTTCGTTTTATATTTTCTTTATTCTGGGTTTGTTGAAATTTTATGTTTTCATTGAACCCACTTTGATGCAGTGCGTCATTATAATATGGTGCTGCTTTCTCGAACACTTCAGCGTTCGAAGAAAGCCGTGAAATCCTTTGGCTAATGTTCGCTACCATATTTTTAAACACTGTGGGTGGGTGGCATGAACCCTTATTTATATACATGAGTTTTTCATTTAGTTTGTGAAAGGGTTTGTGTATTTTCTTCTCGAGATCTAGAGTGGCATCTAAAAAATCTACTCTATCTAAATTTGTATGTATTATTATTTTAAAGCCTAGTTCCTTAAAAAATTCAGTTAGGTCTTTTCTAAGCCTGTCTAGTGCACATCCATTGTAGTCACGCGATAGGCAAAGTCCATCATCTCTATATAATCCAAAAAAGTGATCTGGGAATTTATATTTCATGGTCTCCAGTAGAAAAAGTCCAACCAGATCGCAGATATCAGCACTGTCATACGCCCCCATCGCGACGTCAAAGGGGTCTTCGGGGTTTGATTTTTTGACCCACGTTTTATCGTCAAAAAATAAAAGGGTCTGTCGAGCTTGCATGATTGTTTCCTTATCGAGCTCACTTATCTTTCTATATTTTGATGCGAAGATCAACGATTTTTCTAGGATTTCCTTAGTGATTGAAGGGTAAAAATCGACGATATCCAGTTGTGTAAACTTACATTTGTGTGGTTCAGTTATGTTTTTAAACCAGTCCAGTACCGCGCTAGTGTCTGCCCACAAATTAAGATTTGATTTTCTTTTTATCTCTTTTACTATTTCTCTAAGTATAGACTTGCTAGCTAGACCGATTTCGCTTTTAGCCGGGTTTATTAACCTGCAGGTTGGCCTATTATTAAAATTTTCCTTGTGGTCTTTTAAAGTTATAAACACATTTTTCTTTGCTAACCTATTTACTCTGTATTCTATACCTAATTTTGTGGCAACTTCTGTAGCCTCTTGGTTAATAGATTTATAAGTATCTTTTCTTGCTACCTGGTATTTTTCTGTAATTGAGTTTAGTACAAGTTGTTTTTTCTGTTCCTTTTCCATTTTATATAAATTTTTCGTTTTATCTGAGAAAACAATCGTCTCATTTTCTCTTTTTATTTTTTTGATATCAGCTGTCATTGTTTTTTGAAATTGATTTGATCTATGTTTAAATTCAAGCTTAGCGATAATGTCTAGTAAATCTTTTTCAAAATTTTCTAATTCTTCCACTTTACTCGGGTATTTTATAGATTTTAATCCAAAATTGTTTTTCACATTCTCTTGGATGTTTGTTTCGTTTATAACCTTCCATCTCATCCTCTGAATTACATCTTCAATTTTCGATAGTAGGATTCTTGTATACAGCTGGTTACTTGGTGTTGGTATATTTTTAGTGGAGTAATTTAAGGTATATTGTTCCATCTCTATTCGCCCCCACCAGGAATTTACGGTAAATACCAATAGCCTAGTGGTTGAGCACTATCGGGAAAGAACACCACAAAACAGGAAGTAAAGACCACCTTCTTTAAAAACAACCGGAGATGGAACAATATACCTTAAATTACTCCACTAAAAATATACCAACACCAAGTAACCAGCTGTATACAAGAATCCTACTATCGAAAATTGAAGATGTAATTCAGAGGATGAGATGGAAGGTTATAAACGAAACAAACATCCAAGAGAATGTGAAAAACAATTTTGGATTAAAATCTATAAAATACCCGAGTAAAGTGGAAGAATTAGAAAATTTTGAAAAAGATTTACTAGACATTATCGCTAAGCTTGAATTTAAACATAGATCAAATCAATTTCAAAAAACAATGACAGCTGATATCAAAAAAATAAAAAGAGAAAATGAGACGATTGTTTTCTCAGATAAAACGAAAAATTTATATAAAATGGAAAAGGAACAGAAAAAACAACTTGTACTAAACTCAATTACAGAAAAATACCAGGTAGCAAGAAAAGATACTTATAAATCTATTAACCAAGAGGCTACAGAAGTTGCCACAAAATTAGGTATAGAATACAGAGTAAATAGGTTAGCAAAGAAAAATGTGTTTATAACTTTAAAAGACCACAAGGAAAATTTTAATAATAGGCCAACCTGCAGGTTAATAAGCCCGGCTAAAAGCGAAATCGGTCTAGCTAGCAAGTCTATACTTAGAGAAATAGTAAAAGAGATAAAAAGAAAATCAAATCTTAATTTGTGGGCAGACACTAGCGCGGTACTGGACTGGTTTAAAAACATAACTGAACCACACAAATGTAAGTTTACACAACTGGATATCGTCGATTTTTACCCTTCAATCACTAAGGAAATCCTAGAAAAATCGTTGATCTTCGCATCAAAATATAGAAAGATAAGTGAGCTCGATAAGGAAACAATCATGCAAGCTCGACAGACCCTTTTATTTTTTGACGATAAAACGTGGGTCAAAAAATCAAACCCCGAAGACCCCTTTGACGTCGCGATGGGGGCGTATGACAGTGCTGATATCTGCGATCTGGTTGGACTTTTTCTACTGGAGACCATGAAATATAAATTCCCAGATCACTTTTTTGGATTATATAGAGATGATGGACTTTGCCTATCGCGTGACTACAATGGATGTGCACTAGACAGGCTTAGAAAAGACCTAACTGAATTTTTTAAGGAACTAGGCTTTAAAATAATAATACATACAAATTTAGATAGAGTAGATTTTTTAGATGCCACTCTAGATCTCGAGAAGAAAATACACAAACCCTTTCACAAACTAAATGAAAAACTCATGTATATAAATAAGGGTTCATGCCACCCACCCACAGTGTTTAAAAATATGGTAGCGAACATTAGCCAAAGGATTTCACGGCTTTCTTCGAACGCTGAAGTGTTCGAGAAAGCAGCACCATATTATAATGACGCACTGCATCAAAGTGGGTTCAATGAAAACATAAAATTTCAACAAACCCAGAATAAAGAAAATATAAAACGAAAGAGGAAACGGAAAATAATCTGGTTCTTACCTCCGTTTTCATTGAACACTAAAACTAGAGTAGGGCATTGTTTTCTTAGCCTTCTAGACAAACATTTTCCAAGAACACATAGACTACATAAACTTTTTAATAGAAACACGGTGAAAGTTAGTTACTCGACAGCTCCATCAATAAAGTCGATAATATCCAAAGAACCAAAAAAGATAGATAACGCAGGCTGCTCTTGCAGGACCAAAAATAGCTGTCCATTGGAGGGTAATTGTAAAGCTGAATCCCTTGTCTATGAGGCCACAGTAACGGAACAATCCACAAATATACCGGAAATATATATAGGTATGACAAAAGGCCAATTTAAACAAAGGTATTATGCACATATGAGCTCCTTTAGAGCTAAAACAAGGATGAATACAGCATTAGCTACCCGCGTGTGGGAGCTTAAAGAAAAAAATACACCCTTTTCCATAAAATGGAGAAAAATAGAGCATAGACCAGCCTACGTCCCGGAATTAAGTCAATGCTCACTCTGTAACGCAGAGAAATACTACATCCTCCGGTCCATTCATGACCCAAAAATAAAATGTTTAAATGTGAGGAGTGAAGCTTTGAAAAGTTGCATACATAGAAGGAAGGGTCTCCTAATAAATTGGATCAATGAAAAGAACAACACTTAGATGTTGTTTTTATATATATATATATATATATATAAGGAAAAAAAATTGTAAATACATAAATAATTAGTCGGTAAACTTGGATTTTAATCGCAATTATATTATAGATTTTTAATTAATGTCATATATATATATATATTATATTTTATAAATGTAATTTATAATCTATTTCGAATTTAAAACTATAGAAAAATATAATAATGTTAATAAACTAGGGAAATCACTTAGGATAGATAAATACTCACTTCCCCAAACCTTGAAAGATTTGGGTTTTTAAAAAATAATTTTTAAACGTATTTCGAAATTTTTAAACGTGATTCGATATAATTAAAAATATATTTTTTAAAACTTTAAACGTATTTTTGGAAATTTTTAAATGTTCGATATAATTAAACGAATTTTTAAGTTTTTAACCGATACAAATACAGATTTTAAAGTTTTTATACATAAGGAAAGAGATTTTAAAATTAAATGGGGTTCAAATTAAAATCGATTCATATATTAAAAAAAACATTTTTTCGAAATTAGATCTTAAATTTAAATAATTCAAAGTTGAAAATTAGGTATTACATTACCCGATATATATATATATATATATATATATATATATATATATATATATATATAGATATAGATAGATAAAAAAAAAAAAAAAAAAAAAAAAAAAAAAAGGGGGGGGGATTAAACAAAACGAGATTTGAACGTGGACTCGCGAGGTATATATACTTCACACTTCCGGTTATAGGATAGACGAATATTGGCTGAAGAGAGCTCGATAAGGATACCTTAAACGGGCCTTATTATCGGGCTTGAAACCGACGGTACCAATGACCTGTCTCAACTAACAACTTTCTGTACACAAAATATAAGTACGCTCTTAAAATTTGGATTTTCCTTTTAATTGAGCACTCTGCTGGAATTCTTTTTCCAAAAAAACTAATCATATTCGCCCCCACCAGGAATTTACGGTAAATACCAATAGCCTAGTGGTTGAGCACTATCGGGAAAGAACACCACAAAACAGGAAGTAAAGACCACCTTCTTTAAAAACAACCGGAGATGGAACAATATACCTTAAATTACTCCACTAAAAATATACCAACACCAAGTAACCAGCTGTATACAAGAATCCTACTATCGAAAATTGAAGATGTAATTCAGAGGATGAGATGGAAGGTTATAAACGAAACAAACATCCAAGAGAATGTGAAAAACAATTTTGGATTAAAATCTATAAAATACCCGAGTAAAGTGGAAGAATTAGAAAATTTTGAAAAAGATTTACTAGACATTATCGCTAAGCTTGAATTTAAACATAGATCAAATCAATTTCAAAAAACAATGACAGCTGATATCAAAAAAATAAAAAGAGAAAATGAGACGATTGTTTTCTCAGATAAAACGAAAAATTTATATAAAATGGAAAAGGAACAGAAAAAACAACTTGTACTAAACTCAATTACAGAAAAATACCAGGTAGCAAGAAAAGATACTTATAAATCTATTAACCAAGAGGCTACAGAAGTTGCCACAAAATTAGGTATAGAATACAGAGTAAATAGGTTAGCAAAGAAAAATGTGTTTATAACTTTAAAAGACCACAAGGAAAATTTTAATAATAGGCCAACCTGCAGGTTAATAAACCCGGCTAAAAGCGAAATCGGTCTAGCTAGCAAGTCTATACTTAGAGAAATAGTAAAAGAGATAAAAAGAAAATCAAATCTTAATTTGTGGGCAGACACTAGCGCGGTACTGGACTGGTTTAAAAACATAACTGAACCACACAAATGTAAGTTTACACAACTGGATATCGTCGATTTTTACCCTTCAATCACTAAGGAAATCCTAGAAAAATCGTTGATCTTCGCATCAAAATATAGAAAGATAAGTGAGCTCGATAAGGAAACAATCATGCAAGCTCGACAGACCCTTTTATTTTTTGACGATAAAACGTGGGTCAAAAAATCAAACCCCGAAGACCCCTTTGACGTCGCGATGGGGGCGTATGACAGTGCTGATATCTGCGATCTGGTTGGACTTTTTCTACTGGAGACCATGAAATATAAATTCCCAGATCACTTTTTTGGATTATATAGAGATGATGGACTTTGCCTATCGCGTGACTACAATGGATGTGCACTAGACAGGCTTAGAAAAGACCTAACTGAATTTTTTAAGGAACTAGGCTTTAAAATAATAATACATACAAATTTAGATAGAGTAGATTTTTTAGATGCCACTCTAGATCTCGAGAAGAAAATACACAAACCCTTTCACAAACTAAATGAAAAACTCATGTATATAAATAAGGGTTCATGCCACCCACCCACAGTGTTTAAAAATATGGTAGCGAACATTAGCCAAAGGATTTCACGGCTTTCTTCGAACGCTGAAGTGTTCGAGAAAGCAGCACCATATTATAATGACGCACTGCATCAAAGTGGGTTCAATGAAAACATAAAATTTCAACAAACCCAGAATAAAGAAAATATAAAACGAAAGAGGAAACGGAAAATAATCTGGTTCTTACCTCCGTTTTCATTGAACACTAAAACTAGAGTAGGGCATTGTTTTCTTAGCCTTCTAGACAAACATTTTCCAAGAACACATAGACTACATAAACTTTTTAATAGAAACACGGTGAAAGTTAGTTACTCGACAGCTCCATCAATAAAGTCGATAATATCCAAAGAACCAAAAAAGATAGATAACGCAGGCTGCTCTTGCAGGACCAAAAATAGCTGTCCATTGGAGGGTAATTGTAAAGCTGAATCCCTTGTCTATGAGGCCACAGTAACGGAACAATCCACAAATATACCGGAAATATATATAGGTATGACAAAAGGCCAATTTAAACAAAGGTATTATGCACATATGAGCTCCTTTAGAGCTAAAACAAGGATGAATACAGCATTAGCTACCCGCGTGTGGGAGCTTAAAGAAAAAAATACACCCTTTTCCATAAAATGGAGAAAAATAGAGCATAGACCAGCCTACGTCCCGGAATTAAGTCAATGCTCACTCTGTAACGCAGAGAAATACTACATCCTCCGGTCCATTCATGACCCAAAAATAAAATGTTTAAATGTGAGGAGTGAAGCTTTGAAAAGTTGCATACATAGAAGGAAGGGTCTCCTAATAAATTGGATCAATGAAAAGAACAACACTTAGATGTTGTTTTTATATATATATATATATATAAGGAAAAAAAATTGTAAATACATAAATAATTAGTCGGTAAACTTGGATTTTAATCGCAATTATATTATAGATTTTTAATTAATGTCATATATATATATATATTATATTTTATAAATGTAATTTATAATCTATTTCGAATTTAAAACTATAGAAAAATATAATAATGTTAATAAACTAGGGAAATCACTTAGGATAGATAAATACTCACTTCCCCAAACCTTGAAAGATTTGGGTTTTTAAAAAATAATTTTTAAACGTATTTCGAAATTTTTAAACGTGATTCGATATAATTAAAAATATATTTTTTAAAACTTTAAACGTATTTTTGGAAATTTTTAAATGTTCGATATAATTAAACGAATTTTTAAGTTTTTAACCGATACAAATACAGATTTTAAAGTTTTTATACATAAGGAAAGAGATTTTAAAATTAAATGGAGTTCAAATTAAAATCGATTCATATATTAAAAAAAACATTTTTTCGAAATTAGATCTTAAATTTAAATAATTCAAAGTTGAAAATTAGGTATTACATTACCCGATATATATATATATATATATATATATATATATATATATATATATATAGATATAGATAGATATAGATATAGATAGATAAAAAAAAAAAAAGGGGGGGGGGGATTAAACAAAACGAGATTTGAACGTGGACTCGCGAGGTATATATACTTCACACTTCCGGTTATAGGATAGACGAATATTGGCTGAAGAGAGCTCGATAAGGATACCTTAAACGGGCCTTATTATCGGGCTTGAAACCGACGGTACCAATGACCTGTCTCAACTAACAACTTTCTGTACACAAAATATATATATATATATATATATATTATTTTTAAAATGTAATAATCCACTGACGTGTTTCGTCGTCTACGACTCACCAGAGTGGCTGAATATAGCAAGATTCGAAATCGGGACATGATGAGCCACTCAGATGAGTCGTAGACGATGAAACACGTGTCAGTGGATAATTACATTTTAAAAACAATATATATACCGCTTCCCATGTAGGGGTACCAAATTGGTTAAAGGGAAAATTATTCCCAACTCGCATTTAGGTAAAAATGCACTTTCGTAAATAATTGAATTCATTCAAAACATAGCGCTAAAACTAAAACAAACAACATCTATCTATACATATATATATATATATATGTATATATATATACATATATATATACATATATATATGCAACTTTGTCTGTGCGTGTGAGTTCGTTCCTTATAGACTCCGAAACAGCTGAACATATTTTCTTTAAAATTTACAGAACTTTAGTGTATAAGTCTGTTAAGTTTTGTTTTAGAATACCCCGATGATTATCGATAATCGAAACCGTTATTTTAATTTATCTATCATCGATAAAACCATTTTTTCTATGTCGTCGCTTAACAACAATGATTGAACAACGGGCCGTGAAAATTCTACTGTGGGTAAGTTGCTAACGTGTTTTTTTGTTTTTGTTTTGTTTTGTTTTGTTTTGTTTTGTTTTTTTGCATGACGTGGTCTGTAGGTTCAAACTCCGCACGTAAATTTCTTAATTTTTTTCATTAACTGCAAAGAATTTTGTAAGACTTGAAAGTGTAAGTGTTTTTCTTTTTGCATGACTTGGTCTGTAAGTTCAAACCATGCACGTCAATTTCTTAAGGTTCTTTTCCCGTAAACTGGAAAGAAGTTTATATAAAATAATTTTATAAAAGAAACAGTAGGTTCTCTAGAGTGCAATGTAGAACGACATATTTTTTGGACTAAGTTACTGCGTGGGGGCATGTGAAGCTTCCTCCCAGGCGATTTCACAGATTTCGATGACAATAGAAATATAGGAGTGTGAAATATTCGTGGATTATCATTCAATCCCGGGCCACGTCGGGTCTCCCTGCTAGTATATTTATATATATATATATATATATATATATATATATATATATATATATATATATTTTGTGTACAGAAAGTTGTTAGTTGAGACAGGTCATTGGTACCGTCGGTTTCAAGCCCGATAATAAGGCCCGTTTAAGGTATCCTTATCGAGCTCTCTTCAGCCAATATTCGTCTATAAGTACGCTCTTAAAATTTGGATTTTCCTTTTAATTGAGCACTCTGCTGGAATTCTTTTTCCAAAAAAACTAATCATATATATATATATATATATAGGGGCTCCTTCAGTTTTTGACAGACTATGGATACCCACGAAGAGGTGCCAGCGCGTGAAATTTTTGTGACAGGAGGTGCGAAATCTCCAACCACACCTCTTCTTATTCGAAATTGTTTACTACCAGCGGCCAGTGAAGTGTGTTCAGGACGACTGGAAAGAAATGCCGAGATGAGCGGAGAGCACATACAGCACCTAGAATTCTCAAATGGTCACCCATCTGATACTAACCAGGCTGGACGTTGCTTAACTTTGGTGATCTGACGATTTTGTAGTTTGTTTGACGCATTGTGCATTTAAGTGCTAAGACAGTGCAGTAGTAGTGAATGATGACAATATTGAAAGCATTTCATTAGTTTTCAGTTATACGTATTTATTTACCAACGTAGTGTGTGTACAAGATGGTAGATGTGTGAAGTTTCCCAAATTTTCGAGAATATATCTCTTCGTCAGGGAAAAGAAGAAGTGTAAATATGTGTGTATATAAGCAGTAATAAATTTTGCTATTTACCGCATAGCTTGAAAAACTGAAAAGCTTGCATTAAAAGACCAAAATAAAGATATTCTATTGTGTAATCAGGTTCAATGAAGAAAAATAGAGGCACAATCGTAAGATTCAAAGCAATGAAGAAATGTATAATCCAGACCAAATGAGAAGTTTTTAATGTTAAAATGTTTGCATATTAAGCAATCCATAAAACATAACATGCAGATTGTAATATTTCCACAAACGTATTGTACGAAATATTTTTCTGAAAAGTTTGTTAGTAATGTGTACAGACATTTTATACAGTTTATTTATTTTAAATTAATGTATTAAAAAGTATCAAAAATATTAAAATTTTAACAGAATGTAGTCCTACTACGAGAGAAAAAAACTCATATCAAATATTAAATTGCAAATGAAATATATGGTATTTTATCTAAACTAATTAGTAATGGTAATTGGGTTATTTAAAGTATATTCAAAAATATCTCATTATTAATGCAATTTAATATTAAAGTGAATTAGAAAGCTATTCAGAAAAACAAAATGTTTTATCTAAATATCTTAATTAATAAAATTAATTTAAAATAAATTAAAGTTATTCAAAAAACTTTCCTAGTAATCAAAAAAGGGGAAGATAAGTGCAGGCAATTTTTACAACAATAATGAAGTCTTTTTGTGAATTTTTTATGAGAAGATTTAAGACTATATGTGATTGCTTATATACAATTGCAGAGGACTAGATTCTAATTATGAATATTACTAAGAAAGTAATTTATAAGTTGTGGAAACCTACATTAATTAGTATTTTATAGAGGTGTTTTAAAGATATGTAATTGAAGAGACTGAACAGCACAGTGAAAAAGAGTAGAGGGCAGTCTAGATATAGGCGGTATTGCAATAATTGGTTCATAACTAATCACCAATGTGAGTAATAAGTTAGTGAAAAGCAAGTCTCGGTTGCGAAAGTCAACTATTAAAATAAGTAAAGCTATTAAAATAAATAGAGCTATTAAAATAAATGAAGCTATTAAAATAAATAAAGCTATTAAAATAAGTAAAGCTATTAAAATAAATAAAGCTATTAAAATAGATAAAGCTATTAAAATAAGTAAAGCGATTAAAATAGATAAAGCTATTAAAATAAATAAAGCTATTAAAATAAATAAAGCTATTAAAATAAATAAAGCTATTAAAATAGATAAAGCTATTAGAATAGATAATCTATTTAAATAAATAAAGCGATTAAAATAAATAAAGCTATTAAAATAAGTAAAGCTATTAAAATAAGTAAAGCGATTAAAATAAATAGAGCTATTAAAATAAATAGAGCTATTAAAATAAATAAAGCTATTAAAATAAATAAAGCTATTAAAATAAATAAAGCTATTAAAATAAATAAAGCTATTAAAATAAGTAAAGCGATTAAAATAAATAAAGCTATCAAATACGGCTTCCCTTGAAGTACCCAAGAACGTATGTTGAACAAATATTTCTTTAAGGTTTGATGTAACTCTTAGCAATGGTGAAAGTAATTATTACTTTTAATTAAAATTTTACATGTTTTTAATGTCTGTTGAGGATACGTATTTTGCCTTATTTGGAAATACTAATTTTAGATTTCTGATTAGATTTTGTTTCAAATATTTGATGAATTATTGTATTTATCCATTTTTTGCATCATTGATATTAAGCCAAAGGAATGATTTGCAATTTCTCTCATTTCAAATTTGCGTTTAAAATAATCGTTTCACTTTTTGGTCTTTATTGTTTTATTTGTTTTGTTTTGTTTGTTTGTTTTTTTTTTCACTCTCTTGATTTAGGTTGAGAGGATGTAGTCTACTGACTGCTTCAACGAATGAATCGTTTTTCAACAGATTTATGTTATATCATTTATATGTTATATCATTAATTCATTTATATGTTATATAATTTATTCATTTATATGTTATATTATTAATATCATTTATATGTTATATCATTACTTCATTTATATGTTATATCATTTATTCATTTATATGTTATATCATTAATTCATTTATATGTTATATCATTACTTCATTTATATGTTATATCATTTATTCATTTATATGTTATATCATTAATTCATTTATATGTTATATAATTTATTCATTTATATGTTATATAATTAATTCATTTATATGTTATATAATTAATTGATTTATATGTTATATCATTACTTCATTTATATTTTATATCATTACTTCATTTATATGTTATATCATTTATTCATTTATATGTTATATCATTAATTCATTTATACGTTATATAATTTATTCATTTATATGTTATATCATTAATTCATTTATACGTTATATCATTAATTCATTTATATGTTATATCATTAATTCATTTATATGTTATATCATTAATTCATTTATATGTTATATCATTAATTCATTTATATGTTATATAATTTATTCATTTATATGTTATATCATTAATTCATTTATATGTTATATCATTAATTCATTTATATGTTATATCATTAATTCATTTATATGTTATATCATTAATTCATTTATATGTTATATCATTAATTCAATAATAAAATATTTTTAATACTAACATAATTAAATTTATGGTCGTTTTTCTAATTTTTTTTCTTTTTATAAATGTTGATCTTTCGTCGAAGTTTATAAATTATTTTAATAAATGTAATAAATAATGCATTTCCTTCAATCTTAAAATCAAGACATTTCTATTAAAACCAACCAATAAAGCCAGTTTACACTTTTACAACTATAATAGACGTTCATTTTTCACATAAAGAATGCCGTTCTCATTTCAAGAACAAACCATAATATTCTGCATATATATATATATATATATATATAGAGAGAGAGTGAGAGAGAGAGAGAAAGAGAGAGAGAGAGAGAAATAACAATTACAATAAGTTTACCAAGGTAATCAAAATGGTAAACTTAAAATATATTATAAATATTAAAGAGTTAATATTTACAAGTAAAGTAATCTCAACCAGATGTAAAAGCATGTTAAAATGTTTTATTAATCATTTGTTCATATATATATGTGTGTGTGTGTGTGTGTGTGTGTGTGTGTGTGTGTGTGTGTGTGTGTGTGTGTGTGTGTGTGTGTGTGTGTGTGTGTGTGTGTGTGTGTGTGTTCAGAAAGTTTAGATGAGATAATTCATCGGTATCGTCGGTCTCAAACCTGATAATAGCGAACCGTTTTAGGTCTCCATATTAAGCTCTCTTCAGCCAATCTATCTAATCTGTTTATAACCGGAAGTGGAAACATACACATACGTTACAATATCTCGTGCAATTCTCATTATTTTTCTTACCTTAAATTTCAAATGATTAAATTTTAAAACCAGAAAAAATTTTAATTGATGAATGAATAAACCAGATTTTATATAGGTGACGTGATAAATAGTTCACATATATTATAATTATTAATTATAGAACCATTGAAGTATATACTAGATCTACCTTTTTCCTTTTCCTTTTCTTTTTTCTTTTTCTATTTCTTTTCTGTTTCTTTGGCGTCGAAAATATTAAACGGACAATTTTTAACATGTATATGGCACGAAAATGGCATAAAACCAGAATAGATTCTGTACCTGATTCCCTCAAAAACAAGTTCAACTATAGTTATCTAGAGCATTATCGTAGACTGAGAATAGCAAATAATGTTTAAGAAGACATATTTTAATCAATCCTGAAACCATTTGTTTTTATTAAGTGGTGGATAAGTTTAGAAATAAAGCCCGCCCAATAATAAAAGCAATGATTAAAATCACGTTAATCAATCCAATAACCATTGCTTAAGGTGTCTATAAATGAAGGGGAAATCCTTCTACACTGGGTTATATTTGTATTGTTTTTATAATGTAGTTCTATGTTTAAAACCTGAAGCCTTGCTAATAAAACATTCTATAAAGCAATTTAATCAAGTCTAAACCCATGGTTCTGCTTATATTCGACGAAGGAGAAATCATTCAAAGTTGTTATTTGTTTTTATGAAGGGGTCGTTAAGTTAATGAGTGAAGGCCCGTTAATAAAAATGAAAGGCAAAAAAAAAATAATAATAATAATAAAAAGCACTGTAATTAATCCTATAACGATTAATTCTGTTGTCTTTCAATGAAGGATAAATCCTTAAAAACTGATTTATTTTTTATGAGGTGGACTTAAGAAACGAAACCCTGCAAATAAGAAAAAAATCTTAATCAGGCTAGAATTGTTCCAATCAATAAAATCTAGATGTGACAATCCAGTGAGGACCACGCTAGTAGACGTTGACATATAAATTCAAAAGACAATAAATAAAAAGGGTTGATATGCCGCAAAACAGAGGAATCAAACCAAACGAAATATTTCGGCTTAATTGAAAAAAGAAAGGGAATATGTAAAAGAGTAGAGGGGTGGGGGGGATCTATTTCAACCGCAACCCTACAAATTCTCAAATGGGTGACAGGCGTGCGTCTATTTACGTAAGATATATAGGAGAGGAAAAAAATTTAATGTTCAGCTCTCTCTCTCTCTCTCTCTCTCTCTCTCTCTCTCTCTCTCTCTCTCTCTCTCTCTCTCTTCTCTCACTAACTCGCTTTTTCTCACTATCTCTTTCTCTCTCTTCCTCTCTCCCTGTCTTTCGCTTTATCTCTCCCTCTATTTCTCTCTCTCCCATCTCTCTATTTCTCTGTCTCTGTTTCTCTCCCTGTCTCTCTCTCTCTGTCTCTCTGTATTTATTTGTCTGTCTATCTTTCTATCTATTTTGTCTTGCTCTCTTTTCTTATCTCTCTCTCTTTTCTCCCCTTCCTTTTACCCTTATCTCCCTTTCCCTTTCTTTTTCCCTTTCTTTTTCTCCATCTCCATCATTTCCACTCTCTCTACTTATCTCTCATTTTTTATAAAATGATGCAACGCATAATTATTAGCAGCCAACAAAAGTTTTGTTTTTTTGCCTATCAAGTCATCCATTTTCATTTTCACACCGAAAGTCGATGCTAATGACCATTTTTTTGTTTGTTTTTGTTTTGTTTTGTTTTTTGTTTTTTTCCTGACGATCGCTAGAAAAATGGCGCTAGTAATTCGTCGATTAGTCGTTAGAGTAAAGAATTCTCAAATGGACGATCCTTACCGTCTCCTTACCTCATCAGAGTGAACTTTATCTGGAAATATTTAATAAAATGAAGACAATAACAAAGAGGTGTTGTTATCGGCCTTTACGGCATATCAACCCTTATTCGGTCATTTTATGTTGAAAGCGTATGTTTTGTAGCTCAATTGTTTGTGGGTTAATTTATTTTTAGCTGCGATACACGATACACAAGCTTTACTATTATATGAAAGGAACTTTGTGTGTGTGTGTGTGTGTGTGTGTGTGTGTGTGTGTGTGTGTGTGTGTGTGTGTGTGTAAGCTCGTTCCCTATGGACTCAAAAATGGTTAGACCGATTTCTATGAAATTTCATACGAAGGTACTTTATGTGCTTGGCAGTATTCTTAGATAGAGTTTGTATCGAATATCTTCGATAACTATCGATAATCGATAATCGGTAATCGAAATAATCCGATGAAAAAAGGAGCAGGCGATTTTGACCAAAGTTAACACTTTACACAATCCTACATCAGAAGTGAATTTGAGAAGCTTTATTACCACACAAGCCGAAAGGCTCGACATATGAAATCAACAGTAGGTTCTTTGATATGATAGGGGCGCGTTCGAAATGAAGCATTGATAACAATCAGAATGATTGATATCCCGTAAAAAGGACAAGCAATGGATACCATGGTTCTCAAAAAAGAGCTGATATGCCGTCAAAAAAAAAAAAAAACTATCCATGAATCTCAAACAATTTTATGATTTGAGGAAGTACAAAATTTCATTATCGCAATTATGAAGTGAACATTGTTTGTTTTTGTTTGTTTGTTTTTTGTGTTTTTTTTCTTTTATTTGTTTGTTTTTTTTTATTTTGTTTCGTTTTTTGCTTGTTTGTTTTTTGTTTTGTTTTTTGTTTTGTTTGTTTTGGGTTTTTTTCTTTTTGGGTTTTTTGTTTTGTTTTTTGTTTTCTTTTCTTCTGTCGTACAACAATGTTACTTTGCATCAAATACCCGTGTTGTTTTTTCTTGTACACCCATTTTGTCTTCAATTTGTAAAGACGTTCTCCCCCTCCCCCCAATAACAATTCTATTATTTATTTATTTAAATGTAGCTGCGGTGTGCGCTACGTCGGTCGAAAGTATAAAAGATTAGATAATAGAGTAAAACAACATGTTCCATCCAAAATTCGAAATGGAAACTACCTACCTTCGGACGTTTTGAGCAATACCCATGGCTCATCTATAGGAGAGCGCCTTATAAATAATCGTATTTGCGTTTCGAATTTTAGTGCGGAATTTTTTTCCATCCTTAGCAAGTCGCACTCTCTTTACCATATATTAAGACCTTGAGACCTCTTTGCAAACAAAAAGAGAATCTCTTAGGGCTTTATCTAGTTTCTACTTAATAATTAATCCCCTCCTTACTTTTTATATATATATATATATATATATATATATATATATATATATATATATATATATATATATATATATATATATCCACCTCTACTTTTTCATCTCCGATTCATTGTTCCCCCCTTTTCTTTTTAAAACGTAATTAAGCTCGATTTTAGCTCTGTTGAGTGAGCTTCGAAACCGGTCAGCTGACGCATTCATTTTTATTTTTTTAATTTCACAATCCAAAATAAAGAATGTTTTCGAACAGGTTTAAATTTGGTCTTTACATAGCCATAATCAAATTTTGTACCCCGCAGTCTGTATATATATATATATACACACACGTCCTCCTACATAAAGCGTCTGGAATTCCCAAATTGGTAACCCATTTTAGAAATAACCAGGCTCAATGTTGCTTAACTTCGGTGATCTGACGGAAATCGGTGTGTCAATGTAATTATGTCGGCGTATAGTAGAGCAGAAAGAAAATGCGTTCCAGGAGAGATGGACAATTAGCGCCGCATTGACAGCGAGACACTTTTACGCTGGTGTCGAGATGGCGGGGTTTTGTTAATCTCATGGCAGACGAATAGTTAAAAAAAAAAGAAAACAAGAATCAGATATTGTTTGGAAAGTAATGGCAATAAATGCATTTTGCTAAAACAGACAGAAAAGCCGAGTCGGATTTATTTTTGTTTGTTTTTTTCTTTTTCGACGATGCTGGATGACGTGGAGAGGTTCGAGAAAGGTTTGAACAGTAATTAACAGGGTTCGAGCGTAACGATCACGTTACAATTGCTCCTGTGCATGTAAGACGAAGAGTTGCTAGCCGAGTAGAGATCACAGAGGATACCAGTGATGAACGCTATTTCATGGATGTGAACCAACAGTCCAACGACTGGAGTCAAGGAGAAGCTTCCTCAGACAAGCGGAACTTCTAGTAATATCTCAGGAAAAGACTTCAGATGTGGACCAGAATATAGGGATTCCTTTCCTCTTGGCTCAAAAGCACCCTTGGTCTAGTGAAAAATACTCACTTGCCCGAGAACAGGAATGGTGCGATCAAAAGCTGCTATGACCCAACCATGTGGAGAGTAGAACCATACCATGTAACACTGACGTGGATGCTCTCTACTACCAAAACGGTGCCGCTTGAAATGTCTTGCAGAGTATCTTGTGCCTCTACAAGGCCACCATTTGCCCATGTATGGAGTATTGTTGCCACATCTGGGCTGGTGCATCTATCACTAGCCTCTATATCTTAGATAGGGTCACAAAAAGAATTTTCAATCTAATATATCCCACTTTGTCAACTAAGCTCTAATCCCTGTCCCATTGCCGCAATGTTGCATCTCTGTGCCTGTTTTGCAAATATTTTAATGAAATATGATCGGATGAACTCGTTGCACTTGTATCCCCTCAACGTTCATATCTCTGAATGGTCTCAGGCATGGTCCCAAATAGTAGCCCCTTACGTTCAAGTGTCGATATGCCTTTTGTTTTGTTTGTTTTTAACTGCGTAAAATGTGGAACACTTTCTTATGACTGCATGCTTCAAAAGCACGCAAAGAAGAATTAGAGACCAGATTTATGGGGGAATCTCAAGTGAGGAGTTCTGTAGCAAGATGTTTGTTTGCATTACATTTAGATTTCTGTGCATTGATACAGGGGGCAGGAAGGGATTTCCAAAAGCAATCAGTACGAAGAAAAAACTATTAAAATAGAAAAGTTTTTCAATATTCGAAGAATCAAGAATCCAAATGTTCCAAGGATTTCCCTGGTTGGTATTAAACAGACCATTGGAAAAGTCGAGCTGGGTAAACGAAAAGAGATCAAAGACGAAATGAGCGGCAACTAAAAATCCGGTCGTCTGTGTGAAATCCTTCCATACTGACCGGTCAGTGAGGCCTTTAACGTCGTCAGAATTCTTTGTCCTTTTTGTTCACTTGGCGATTTAATGACTCCCAACTGGACAGTAATGGCCTCCGCGACAGCTAGTTTAAAGAAGACGGAGTAAAAAAAAAATGGAAATGGATGAGGATGGGATTTTTAGTAGAACGAGGTCGGATATGGGGAGGGGAGGTTGTGGGGTTGGGAAAGAGGACAAGATATCGCCATCTGAACTCTTGGTGAATTGCTTCATTACTCTCCCTCTCTCCCTATCTTTTCGTTCTCTCTCTTTCTCTCTCTTTCTACATCTATCTATCTATCTATCTATCTATCTCTTGTTTTTCCCTCTATCTCATTCATTCTCTTAAATTTTGCCATCTATATAATCACTTCTTTCTTTCACTTTCTTTCTTTCTCTCTCTCTCTCACTCTCTTTCTCTCTCTCTCTCTCTCTCTCTCTCTATATATATATATATATATATATATATATATATATATATATATATATATATATATATATATATAATTATTATTTTTCAGAGGTTAAGTAACCAATGAAGTTTAACGAGATTAATACAAGAGTACTCAAAATTGTAGTAGAGCAAGCTATACACTTTATTTGTTTTTTGTTTTGTTTTGTTTTTACATAAGCAGTAATATATTGGCACACATTCATAAGCATGTTTCGATCAGCCAGTTATCAGCAAAGTTTGCACACTTTGCTTTCGTATAAGCTGTATCGCTTGTAGAGGTCTCTAGTTACTGATAACTAGCTGACCGAAGCATGCTTATGAATGTGTGGCAATATATTACTGCTTATGTAAAAACAAATAAAGAGTGTGCATATATATATATATATATATATATATATATATATATATATATATATATATATATATATATATATATATATATATATATACATATTTTTTTTTTTAACATTTTCACCCCAAACAAGGCACATTGCCACTTTGGTGTAGGGGGCTACTATCAGGAGAAACATCTACTGGGGTACTATGTAGGGATTTGGGCAGTGAGATGTTGGTTCACGTTGCACTTGAACTTATGCAAGTCAGTACAGTTGGGGAAGCAGTGACCTGGAATGGAATTCCAAAGTCTAGCAGTTCTGGGGAAGAAACTACTGGAGTAGAAAGATCTTTTACATCTAGGGATCTCTACAGTGTGGGGTGGGATTTTGCAGCTTGTCGGGTCTATCGAGGGTGTTTACGTCGTGGGGGCACAAGTGATTGCAGTTCATCAGAGCATTCACCATTATAATACTTGTAGAACAGGCAGAGGGATGCAACGTTTCGACGATGGGATAGAGGCTGAAGCTTAGATGCCAGTTCAGAGCCTATCAGATTTGCGACTCTCTTTTGAAACCTGTCAAGGAACATATAAATATATATATATATATATATATATATATAGAGAGAGAGAGAGAGAGAGAGAGAGAGAGAGAGAGAGAGAAAGAAAGGGAGAAGGGGAGGGAGAGAGGGGGACGGAGTAAGAGACAGACAGGCAGAGAGGGGGGAAAGAGAGAAAGATATATTTGGCGAAATATATTCGAAACAAACCCTTCTCTTTCTCTCTCTCTCTCTCTCTCTCTCTCTCTCTCTATATATATATATATATATATATATATATATATATATATATATATATATATATATATATATAAGTGAAAATGTGTGTGTATGTGTGTGTGTGTGTGTGTGTGTGTGTGTACATTTCCCTACCAAATAACTCTGTCAATTTTCGGCTTAGAGACTCGAGATTTTACATAAGGAGTATTGAGATTTGGAAAAACCTTTAATCGGTTTTCGGCAAGAAATTTAGCTATTAAGGGGTCCAAAGTTCGGCGATTTGACCTTTGAAAACTCTACCAAACTCCTCCGACAATTTTGTAAATTTTAATTATAGGTTACTTGGATATGGATCAAACTTTTAATATTAAGGGGTCAAAATTGGGGTCAAAGTTAAAAAAATATTGACCTCTGCGGTCTCTACCAAATTACTCAGCCAATTTCTGGTTTAAACATTTGAAATTTTACATAAAAGGTATTCAGAGATAGGGCAAGCTTTTTAATCGGTTTGAATCGGAAATTTGAACTGTCAAGGGGTCAAAGTCAAAAAGAGTTTACCTTTGCGGTGTCTAGCAAACTAATTAGCCAATTTTGGGTCTAAACATTTGAAATTTATACATAACGAGTATTCAGACATGCGGCAAGCATTTTAATAAGTTTGGGGGGGGGCGAAAATTTGGCTGCCAAGAGGTCAAAGTTGAAAGAGTTGACCTTGCAGATTCTACCAAATTCC
This sequence comes from Euprymna scolopes, assembly GCF_053919585.1. Lineage (NCBI taxonomy): Eukaryota > Metazoa > Mollusca > Cephalopoda > Sepiida > Sepiolidae > Euprymna > Euprymna scolopes. The sequence continues at coordinate 3,784,874 of NC_136517.1, forward strand.
TCTGCCAATTTTGGGTCTAAAAACTTGAAATTTTAGATGTAGGTAACTTGTAAATGGGTAAAACTTTGTATTTTGATTTGAGACCAAAATAATAAATGTTAAGGGGTCAAAATTGGGGTCAAAGTTAAAAAAAAATGGACCTCTGCAGTCTCTATGAAATTACTCAGACAAATTCTTGTTTAAACGTAGAGCAAGGTATGAACAGTTCATAGGGCCCAAGCAAAGCTGGGTTGAACTGCTAGTATATATATATATATATATAAATGCTCTGTAATTACATCGAGCTTTATAAATTGAAGGATTGGTGTTAATAAAAGGTGAAATATAATTGAAGAAACATATTTCCACAGACACACACTCGCGCATACACACACACACACATACACATACACACACACACACACACACATATATATATATATATATATATATATATATATATATATACTAGCGTAGGTGCCCGGCGTTGCCCGGGTATTTGGAGATGTATGTTGAGCAAAAAAAAAGTGGTCAATTTTTTAACTTTGACCCCTATTATGACACCTTAAAATTTATTGTTTTGAGCTCAAATTAAGTTATTACGTAAGATCCATGTCCAATGAACTTATATCTAAAATTTCAAGTGTGTAAACCCAAAATTGTCGGAGGAGTTTGGTAGAGTTCTCAAAGGTCAAATCGTAGAACTTTGACCCCTTAATCGACAAATTTCTGGCTGAAAACCGATCACAAAGATTTTCCCAAATCTCAGTACCCTGTATATCAAATTTCGAGTCTGTAGACTAAAAATTGAAAATTGACAGAGTTATTGCGTAGGGAAATGTACACACACAGACACACAGATAAAAAGAGAATATATATATATATATATATATATATATATATATATATATATATATATATATATATATATATATTCTTTTTTTTATTTATTTATCGATCCATTTTTATTTTCACATTCTAAATCTCGATTTTTCAGTTACGATCCCCTATAATTCTTCCTCTCTTATTTATGTGGTGGAAATTGGACTCTCTCTTTCTCCCTCTCCCCCCCTCTCTCTCTCTCTCTCTCTCTTTCTTTCTCTCTCTCTCATTGCTCACCCCACCCTTTGGTCAATAATAATGTCCACTTAAATATTACTGACCGACCGATCACTACAGATGGACTGTCCATCCTACCAAGCGAATTGGTCACTTTAAACAAAGAGATGAAAATTGGCCTGAGGCTGGACCATGTGTGTCCAGAATATTTTACTCTCACAGCGGCAGGTGCCCCATCCCCAATTAGGAAGTAAGGGGCCGAGGCACCGAGGTAGTGAGGTGGGGGTGGAAAAAGACGGAAAAGTTGGGCGTAATTTGTGTCTTCCAATACATTTTTATTCGACGAACCGTGAACGAATTCGGCTTTTGTTGATCCTTTAAAATAGGGAGAGAGTCACAATGTACCCCACCCCTTAGATATAACAAAACCCTTTTTGTATACTTATGAGTCATCACTTATCAAGGGTCAAAACCAATCGAGGATAAAGCTGAATGAGTTTGTCATTTGGATAATGAATAATGCTAAACAATTTCCTTGATAAAATTGTGTCCGAGATGGGTATATTTGCTGATGACACTACGCTCTGTAAGACACATGAGGGTAAAACATATACAAGACATTGTCAGAAACGTTAGTAAACGACTTTCAATTTGTAGTGGAATGTGGCCGTAGGTGGATGATAACATTTCATGAAACTAAGGTTAACTATGAGCTCTCGGGTAGGGTACCACTTGTTATGGCAATCGGTGGTTGAAAATGTGTCTTTGTAATTGTTAAAGGAAAGAAGTTCCGGCTTAGTAGCATTAAATGTCATCATCCATTTACGGTCCCATTGCACTACAACAGATTAGTGTTGGGACGATTTCAATATTTTTCCCGATTCCGATACAATTACCGATTCCGTACGAAATTCATGATTCCGATACAATTACCGATTCTGATTCCGATTCTTTATAAATCTCTAAATATTTAACTATAAAATTGTTATTTTTTCTCGATTACTGTAAAAACACATGTTAAATTTGCATGTATTTTCTCAAACATACTTATACACTTGTGAGGGGGTGATCTAGAGATTTTAGTTTTATTGGAAGTTTAAATCAATAAATATTTATTGTTTAATTATTACTATCAGCAATGCGGGATATTTTATCTTGATATTCTGCTTTAAAAAGATAATTATATTTTTGTACACACTCACAATTACAATAAAAATTAACAATTATAATAATAATGAACAATCACAATTATAATTAAAAATCACAATTATAATTAAAAATCACAATTATAATTAAAAATCATAATAATAATTAACAATTACAATAATAATTTACAATCACAATAATAATTAAAAATCACAATTATAATTAACAATTACAATAATAATTAACAATCACAATTATAATTAACAATCACAATAATAATTAACAATCACAATAATAATTAAAAATCATAATAATAATTAACAATTACAATAATAATTAGCAATCACAATTATAATTAAAAATCACAATAATAATTAAAAATCACAATAATAATTAAAAATCATAATAATAATTAACAATTACAATAATAATTAGCAATCACAATTATAATTAACAATCACAATAATAATTAACAATTACAATAATAATTAACAATCACAATAATAATTAAAAATTACAATAATAATTAACAATCACAATAATAATTAAAAATCACAATAATAATGAACAATCACAATAATAATTAACAATTACAATAATAATTAACAATCACAAGGTAAATTTCTCCTGTGTCACTTTAACGGTTTCGTAACCGGGCGTATTCCATGTAATGTCGGGTTAAAAAAATGTCAGGAGGGAGTTAATGGTGTTGGAATGATTAATCGAAATCGGATTCGGAATCAGAATCGAAAATCGAAAAGGTCAGAACTTTTGGGGGTATCGGAATCGGAAAATGTGTGTTTATTTTCTGATATCCAAAACGATTCATTTAACTTGTTGTTGCTGTTGTTGCTGCCGCCGCCGCTGCTGCTGCTGCTGCTGCTGCTGCTATTACTACTACTTTTGATGGTTTGTTTATTTATTTGATGTTTTTTTTTCTTAAACTTAATCTGCCATTGCTGGTTTCAATGAAAAAATCAATAAATATTGATTTTAAACTAAGAGTAATACTAAAATCTACAAGTCACTCTCCACACACAAGTGTATTTTTACATGAGTGAAAATATATGTATATATTCCGTGCGTTTTATCTTTTAATATAATTTTTTCTTTTAATACAACTCTATAGCAAAATATTGAAAGATTTGAAAAGAATCGTAATCGAAATCGATCATTGTATCGGAATCGGGAATTTATGCCGTATATACGGCATAATCACACGGACATGTCGGTTCTCGCTAGGTTACCGAATTTAAGCAACCTTGAGCCTGGTCAGTACTAGATGGGTGACGAATTTGTGAATACCAGGCGCTTTATATAGGGGGGGGGGGCATCGACACCTCCCTACAAGAGTTGCAAAAATTTAACATCGTCTCCCCCCCCCTAATAGGGATATACATGCGACTGGGGACCGCTTATGAATGTCCTGCTCACATGAAACTTCCTCCTCTGGAAGAACTCGGTAAAACCCGCATTAGGGTTAATGCTGCAGTTCCAGTCGGAATTTAAAACAGAATCGGTAATTGTATTAGAATCGCAAAAAAATGGAATCGTCCCATCACTGGAAGTTAATATCAGAAACTTTTTTCGGATTCTGACGTTGTCTAACTTGCGTTCTTTCGTCTTTATATGGTAAGTTTATAAGCCAAACACGCTAAGCACGATTCGAGAATCGTAGAATTTATTTCGGATGCGTCTCCGCGTGTATTACTAATCCTTAGAATCAGCTGTTTTACCTCAACGCACTGAGTAACACAATATCCAAGATTCAGATGAGCCTAGTCTAGCAAGAGGTTATGACAATATTAGGCAAAAGGATAAAAATCCAATATACACTCGAATTAACCCCAACTGCCATTATCCCAATGTCTGAAATTAGGTTCTTTTATATGACAGAAGCACAAATTAACCGTAATACTTGACTTTTTTTTTTATTCAAGCCAGAAATAACGTTTTAATTGATTGTTTGAAAACAGCTATTTTCGTTCACCTGTAATTTTGCTGGTCAGCAGATAATTTGAAAACTCGAAATTATGAAAAAAAAATGTGTGAAAACTGATGATGATGCCGAAATATACAGGTTAACGGGATACTCCAAATGAAGTCCGGGCTCGATGAAGAAAAGTTGAAAAATGTGGTATGCATGTTTAGAAAGGATTGAAATGTTTTCAGAAGAGAAAGGTAAGTATTCCTTGTCGAACATATCTGGGAAGTGTAATGTTAAGTGGCGTTATTCATAAAAATAAAACTAAAAATAAATAAATAAAAATCCGGGTCGGCATTCTTTTTTTTTTTTTTTTTTTTGTAAGTTTTTTTAATTACCGTTATAATTGTTTCGACACCACTTAAAGGTCTCTCACCATTGTCCATCTCGCCCGGTGTACACTTTTCCTCTCCGACCTCACGCCGGCCGCAGCCAGCCATTTCTCACCTACGCTTGACACGTCCATTTTCTTCGATGTCCACTTTGTTATTTATTCTTTTTTCGAGCACTCATTAACCCTTATCCTCGAGTGGACCTTGTGTCTTTATAAGCGGTGATCCCTTAGTGGAAAAAAAAAACAAATCACAAATAGATGAATAATTTTTTTATTTCTTTTGTTTTCTCGTTTCTGCCGAGCGATCTCAATTCTTTTTCTGAAATTCAAGCATTGCATCCATACGATTTTTTTTCTTAGAATGTGAGCCGCTAATTAGCATTAAACGTGACTGCTTATGCCGTGGGAAAATCACTGACTCTAAGCAACGCCAGCTAGCGTCGCTAGTAGGCAAATAAGGCAAAGCTACGTTTGCTGTTGAAAGGTTAATGTTTGCGGCCTTCAACCAAGTTCGATAACCGCTACCGCATGTGACAGAGAAATACAACAAAGGGCAAGGGTGGGAAGAATGGTGTGCGCGGAGAAGTCGACGTCTTTCGGGTTTTTGAAGAATTCGATGGGAGGGTGGAAGTGATTATTTTACGTCATCAACTGAACAACAATTTTCCTTGTGTTCTCGTTGTTTGGGGGAAATTTAGAAAGTGCGGACGGGTTGAAGGGAAAGGCGGAGAAATGAATTAAGGGCGAAATAGGGATGCAAAGAAAGAAAGAAAAAAAATAGTTTAAAAAGACAACAAAAAGGTTTTTAAATGGACTAGAAAAACAGGAAAAAAAGGAAAGAAAAAAGAGGGAAAGATGGAAGATTTCTAAATTAACAATTGAAAAAAGTTGGGTTTTTTTATGAAAAAGAAAGGGAAAAGAGCGTTTTTAAGAAAGGGGCTAGAAAGAACGCTAAAAAGATAGATAGATAGATAGATAGATAGATAGATAGATAGATAGATAGATAGATAGATAGATAGATAGATTGAATGAGAGAGAGAGGGAGAGAGAGAGAGAGAGAGAGAGAGAGAGAAGGAAAAAAAGAGAAGAGAGAAAGAGAGAAAAGTTTTAAATAGACTACCGATATAAGGGTTTGGAAAATAAGTTTTAAAAAATGGAAATATCACTTTATTTCCAGCCCTTTCTATAGAAGTCTTCTTTTTTCCAGGTTTTTTATACACACACACACACACACACACACACACACACACACACACACACACATACATACATACATACATACATACATATATATATATATATATACACATATATATGTGTGTGTGTGTGTGTATATATATATATATATATATATATATATAGAGAGAGAGAGAGAGAGAGAGCGAGAGAGAGAGAAAGAGAGAGGGAGTGTGTGGTACAGAATGGAAAAAATGAGAGAAAAAGGAATATTTCTAAGTGGACTACCAAAAAGAAGTTCTTTTAAAGAAACAGGGGAGAGAAAAAAAAAAGGAGAAGGAAAACTAAGAAACGTAGTTTTTTAATAAAAGGACGAGAAAAAAGAGAAAACAGAAAAAGAAAGTTTTTTTTTTAATAAAAAGTATTATAAAAAAAAAAAGACGAAAAAAAAAGGGTGGATTTCTAGCAATGTGATCAAGACAAACGTGAAGCTACTTACAAACACGAAACATGGCCGCAGGCCTTTCTTGTGATTGATAAAATCGCTCGAACTTAATATCGTTCCGGAATTCGACAAATTGAAAACAGTTCTTTCATCAGGCGTCGTCCAATATTCAACGGAAAAAAACACAGCCATTTTTTTATTTCTTTCTATTTCAAAAACTAAATCTTAATGCCGAATGAGTCTTTTGACTCTCCTCATCATCATCACTAGCCCCTTCCCTCCCAGCTTCCTGCTTCCAATGGATTGCTTCTTCTGCTGTTGTTGTTAACTTTTGGGACAAGGTAGAACGTTTTGTGGGGCATGAAAAAAAGGAAGGTCCCCACCCAAGAGGGTTCTCACCCAGCGACTATTTAAATGAACCCTATACAAAAGACTTACGTTTCTCAAACTTAATATTTCACTGGCAGCTTTTTTTTACATCATGTCCACAAATTCTCATTCTCTAACGCCGGATTACGGATGATGAAGCACTTTTTTAGGATGGGGTGGGTAAGGGATCATTCAAAATCTTTGTGGGTCATGAAGGCAAATGGATGTAGATGGAGGTATTTATTCTTATCTTTTTTAATGTCCGGTACGGCTAAAACTCGGCCCAAAACCAATAACGTATTTTCTTAAGATACGTCTATTCAATCTACGCGTTTATCGATATAGATTTTACTAGAAACGCTGGTGAACAACCACTCGTATCTCTGTCTTAGACAGAGTCCAAAACAAAGTCTCCAGCCAAATAAGTCCCGCACTATAGGCCAATCCCCAACGGCTGTCCCATCCCCGCAATATTACATCATCGTGATTGTTTTGTAATTACTTTAATGGAATGTGTTCTGATGAACCCATAGCATTTGTGGCCCCCTCGACGTACATACTTCCGACTAACCAAATAAGCAGCAAAATCCCACCTCTTTACTGTTGAGGTTTCTAGATACTAGAATGCTCTATACTCTAATAGTTGTTTGTGCCCCCCCCCCCGAGATTTTTGCATATGACCAGGAAGGTAGAAAACTTATAGCCTTTTATTTATTTATTTATTTATTTATTTGGGTTTGTATTACTATACCCATAGATTCGAAAAAGTTGTCAAAAAAAACAAAAAAAAATATATTAATAATAAATGTTATCAAAGGCAAGATAAGTCACTTTTCTACCCAACTGGATAAGTTTTTAGTGTTTTTATTTAATGTAATATATTTATTCAGCTCGAAAAACACACAGCGTTTACTGATGTATTGGAAAATTTAAAATGGCGCCGAACTCTCTGCTGAACACGGTAAATTTGGGAAAATGAATTAAAAATAAAAAATATACAAAATACTGTTAGAAACTCGCTCGATATATATTACCGTGACATAGGCTGACATATATTTAGCGTTTTTTAACAGTATTTTGTATATTTGTTTCTATTTTAAACTCATTTTCCCAAACTTACCGTGTTCAGCAGAAAGTTCGGCGCCATTTTGAATTTTCAAGTACATCGGTAAACACTGTGTTTTTCGAGCTGAATAAACATGTTACATTAAATAAAAACACTAAAAACTTATCCAGTTAGGTAGAAAAGTAACTTATCTTGCCTTTTATAACATCTATTTGTTATATATTTGTTTTGTGACAACTTTGTTGAATTTATGGGTATAGTAATAGAAATCCATTTCTTTTGCAGAAAAATCACCAAGAAGGGGGACGAGGGTAAATTTTCTTCTCAAAAATCTAAAATCTCCTTCATTATCCTAATCTCAAAATCCGTTAAAAGTTGCAATTAGTGTTTACATGAAACCGTTAAACTGTTAACCCAAGAAAGTTCTGTTTTATCTCTGCGCTTATTCCAAATTGGCACAAATTGCACTTTCTCACAAATATCTGAAAGTTCATCTCCCTCTATGTATAACTTTTTTTATTTATAAAAACATTTTGGCTACATATGTGTATACATGTTTCAGTTGCGATTTTATGTAAGGTTCAGATTCCTCATGCAAGGGTAAAAATGTTGCATAAATAAAATGTATACTAAAATACAGATTTGCTAATTTATGAACACCGTAACTTCATTGGATTATGAATGAGCATCAATACAAACAATATATATATATATATATATATATATATATATATATATATTGTTTGTATATATATATATATATATATATATATATATATATATATATATATATATATATATATATATATATATATATATATATATTGGTTTTGTTTTGGATCCCTTCTAATTTTCTTTCTTCAGTCAAGAACTGGCCGATGTAGCTGTCATAATCACTTTTGACCCAAGTACTTTCAGGTCTGTTTGGATTCATCGTCAGAGATAATTAACAGCACTGATTTTAGAATATTTGTGCGTATTTTTCTTCAGTAAATCACGTTATCTATCTATCTATCTATCTATCTATATATATATATATATATATATATATATATCTTTCTCTCTCTCTCTCTCTCTCTCTATATATATATATATATATATATATATATATATATATATATATATGTGTGCGTGTGTGTGTGTGTGTGTGTGTGTGTGTGTGTGTGTGTGTGTGTGTGTGTGTGTGTATTGGGTTGAACTTATTGGAAAGTGATAAACAAACTGTCACTAGCGTATAAAGCAATGTTCTTTGTGTAAACAAATGGAGCTTAGGCGTTTGGACAATATTTGAACATTGTTTATTCACATACCCATCTCAGCAGTAGCCGAATAGCGTAACGGTTAGGAGCGCCAACTATCGTCTAGGCGGTCGAGTCCCAAACATGGCTTGAGGTAGTTGCTAGTCTGGCTGCACTGATGAGCTGTGATACAACGAAACAGTAATATATGTGAATGACTATATATATATATATATATAATTCTTGAAATAAAATAGATAATGGCTGTACGTTATGTTACGGCGTATTGGCAGATAGATTAGATATCCGACACCTCTGATCACATTTAGAAGTGATCCGGTGTTAGGATTTCGAATCTCACTGTGGATACACTTGTCGCATCCAAGAGCATATATACTGTTGCCGATGATAATATAAATGCAAACACTGTCATACATCAATTCATTTAAATAATGCCATAAGTATTTTAGTGCCAGCTATTTGAATAAAAATGAAATCTGCTGTTTTGAAGATCGAAGATTTAAAATTTAAATATAATTTCGTTGCAGAAAATTTGGTAAGTGATAAGACTGAAGCATATCGCGCAGGACAGTTTATGAGAAAATCAGCAGCAGCCGTAGGATAGCTGACGCGAGAATATTATTAGCAGCAGCCGTCCTAGCACATATGCAAATTAAGCAAGTGTGCATGCACTGACGTCACGGAAAGGAGATGACAACGGGCAGAAAAAATGACAGTATGTGGTCGAGAAGAGAAGCAGGTTGTGAACCGAGGAAGATGGACGTGTGAAAACGAGGGCGAGAAAGCGCTGACTAAGGCTGGTATAAGGTGGCGGGGAAAAAGACTTTTAAAAAGCCCGTGTTATATGCCAAAGCGTTGTAAAACACGTGTGTGCGCGAAAAAAACTTTTGAAAGATATTGAAATGCGTTATTATTGAAAGAACCATAAATAAATGATTTTCATTTGAACTTAAAAGAATTGGATTTTTATTCCTTTCCTTTTGTTTTGTTTTGTTTTGTTTGTTCATTTGCGACGGTACCAAACAACGTGTGCGTTCCAGTGGTTAAAATGTAACGACACAGTTCGAGTGTAACGGCCACGTTGCAAGAGGAACAAATGCAAAACTGTCCAAAAACAGTTCCTCCACAATCAAGCTTCCATCTATTCACCGCCAGCCCTTTCATCCTCACTTATCCCTAACCGAAATAAATGGCTCTCGTCTCGAGGAATCACCTTGCTTCGACAAGCTTTTGGGACTGACCTTCACTCCTGAACAGGAATGGAAGACTTACATCAAATCTGTTGCCAATATTGCTCGAAAGATGGTGGCATCATTCTATCGCTCCAGAAGATATTTCGCTCCCGACTAATCCTTTGCCTGTTTTAGAGCTAAATATGTCTTAAAATAAAGTACTGTTACCACACCGAGGGGGGAAGGGGGCTGCTCGGAGCATCCTATCTTGCTTTGGCAAATTTCAAAACCGGCTTCAAAGCCTAGTATGTGATACCCTTTTTCCTTTCCCTGCAATTTCTTTCTCATAGAAGAGATTTTGTGAGTCTGTCTCTCTGTCGTTGTGCCGATTGCAACTAATCAAAACATTCAGAATCTCAATCTATATAAAAGCCAAGTACGTCCAAGGATGGAGTATTGTTGCCACATCTCAGCCGGGGCTGCTAAAAGCAGCTTATCCTGCCTTGACAGAGTTTAAAATAAACTTTGTAATCTAGTGGGGGGATGCCCTTTTATCTTCTCTGCAACCTCTTTCCCACAGAAGAGACGTTGCGAGTCTGTCTCTACTTTATCATTATTTTCATAGCTAGTGTTCGTCTGAGCTCCAATCTATAGTCCCCCGTTTCTTTCCTGACTTTAACAAAAACCACTCGTCTTCCTGAAACAACTATCAACAATTTCCCCCACTCTTTATCTGTGCCTAAACCTAAACGTAGACTCCATGAACAAAGTTTCTTTCTTAGAACTTCACGTTTATGGAACTTTGTTCTGTTTTCTTGCTTTCCAACTGACTACAATATGGTTGCCTTCAAGTCCAATGTGAACAAGTTCTTGATGAGCCATCTCCTTAAGTAATCCTATTTATCAAATTTACACTACTAACAATTACTACGATATTTTCCATTGACTTCCGTACATTCATTAACCCTTATCCTCTAATCGCCTCCGGGCCTTGATAAGCGGTGACTCCTTTGTAACAAATAAATAAATAAATAAATAAACCACTGTCAATAATTTCCCCCACTCTTTATCTGTTCCTAAATCTAAACACAAATTCCATGAACAAAGTTTCTTTCCTAGAACTGCCTGCCTGTGGAACTCTGTATTGCGGGTCTGTCTTCTCTGACTACAACATAGTCGTCTTCAAGTTCAATGTAAACAAGTTCCTGTTGAGCCGCCCCTTTAAATAATCAAATTCCACCCAACTACCACCACTACAAATGACGAGGCTGTAGTTTTACTTACCAACTTACACTCATTAAACTTTATCCTCGAGTGGCCTTTAGACTTTGATAAGTAGTGACTCCCCTTTAATTTTTTTTTTCAAAATGTGTAAACGTCAACTGAATACAATTCGTATTTATAAACAATTGAAAATTATATCTAAGACTGGAATAATAACCATCTTTCATCTATTCAAAACTAGCAGGCCGCCCGGCATTGCCCGGTCGTAAAATACGCTTAAATATGATATTTTTATTAATGCAGATCTCGTATTAATTATTATATTATATTATATTATATTATATTATATTATATTGGATCCAATATATAGAAATGATTTAAAAAGTTTTAAAAAATAACTCATGCGCCACCAGTGAGAATTGAAACCAAAACGTTTAGCTTACGATTTACTTTTTCCTTTGACGTTAATGACTATTATATGAAGACATGCTTACTGCAAAGCTAAAAATTAAAACATGAACCAATAGCTATTACGTTACGCATGCATATTCGTAATGCCGTCGTTCGACTTTTCCCTGGCAAATTTAATTATTATTTTAATTTTCACACTTTTGCACCGATTTTCCCCGGCTAAAACCCAAATATAAAGTTTCGCATGGGTCGAATATCCTATATATGAAATTTCATGTATTCAGACCAAAAACTGACGGAGAAATTTAGTAGGCAAAATTTTTAAACAAATATATATACGCATTCATAAATATATATATAGAAAGAGATGTGTGTTTACTGTAACATTTTTACGCAAATATTATACAAGTATAAATCATGTAGAATATCTGCACGAGCATAATTACACGTAATAATTAATTAAAGATGATCATCCCATAAAAAAATAGAAAAACTAATAGGGAATTAATTAAAATGAATGTTTAAAAGAATATGCAAATTAGCTAGATCTTTTGCAGATGAATTCAATTCCACGGGTTTGTAAATAGAAGAAAAAGGTTTTTAATATGAATAGAAATGAAAAAAAAAATTAAATTATAGGAGTCTAGATTAGTTTATATTCTATAAGGAGTCTCCTAACTACGGCCTGCGTGCCAGATCCGGCTCGCTAAAGTGTTCAATCTGGCTAAGAGAGCTCTTCTGGAAAACGTGCAAATATTCAGGAAAAAGTTTTAAATGTGAAAATGTGTTCTTTTTCTTTTTGTTCAGAAAATAGTTAAAAGAGTGAAGTTTTGGAAAACCAGTTTCCCTAAAAAAAAAAAAATAAAAAAAATAAAAAAACAAAGCTCATGAGCAAAAAATTATAAAAGACATCCAAATCATTTTTGTTTGATATTTTGTTTAATATTTTGTTTAATATTTTGTTTACTATTTTTTTTATTTTTTGTTTACTATTTTTTTTTATTTTTTGTTTAATATTTTCTTTACTATTTTTTAACAATTTTTGTTTAATATTTTGTTTACTATTTTGTTTAATATTTTGTTTACTATTTTGTTTAATATTTTGTTTACTATTTTGTTTAATTTTTGTTTAATATTTTGTTTAATTTTTGTTTAATATTTTTGTTTAATATTTTGTTTAATATTTTGTTTACTATTTTGTTTAATATTTTGTTTACTATTTTGTTTAATATTTTGTTTAATATTTTGTTTACTATTTTGTTTAATATTTTGTTTACTATTTTGTTTAATTTTTGTTTAATATTTTGTTTAATTTTTGTTTAATATTTTGTTTACTATTTTGTTTAATATTTTGTTTACTATTTTGTTTAATATTTTGTTTACTATTTTGTTTAATATTTTGTTTACTATTTTGTTTAATATTTTGTTTAATATTTTGTTTAATTTTTGTTTAATATTTTTGTTTAATATTTTGTTTAATTTTTGTTTAATATTTTGTTTAATATTTTGTTTAATTTTTGTTTAATATTTTGTTTAATATTTTAACCTACGAATCTCTAAAAAGTCAGCAATATGTCTTCCCCCGTTCAATAACTTTGAAGACCTCGGTACTATGATTCGACTTCATCTCTATGGACCAATTTCACTCCTGAGTTCGTTTGCTAGTCTATATATCTATAAAAGTGTTGTCTAATGCTGTGTGTGAGTACACTTCCCAACCTATATACTCAACGAATTTTTGATCTACACACTTGAAATTTGGTATATAGAGTATTCAGACACGTGGAAAACTTTTTAATTTGTTTTCATCCAGAATAAAGGGCTGGTAAGGGGTCAAAATTGAAAAACTGCTACGTGGGGGTCATCAGCCTTCTATCTGTTAATCAACTGCTTCACGACTGCGCATGCGCGAATCGTTCACATTATTTTTAAAGTTCATGGCAAGCTGGCCTAATGGTTATCGTACTTGACTCACTGTATTTAGCATTTGGTTTAGATCTCAGCTTGAGTAATTTTTATTTACTTACAAGAAGTGAACCGTTTAGAAAAACAATACTCGCATGCACATGTCTCAGTTTGTTTCCATTTTTTTTTTTTAACAATCAGTAGAGGATTAGCTCTAATAATAATAAATGCGAAATCGGCATAAATTAAATATCATATTAATACGTACTTTACGAACAGGCTACGCCGGGCGACTTGCTAGTAAATATATAAAGATATACGCAACGCAACGTGTGTTGTTATAATATATATATATATATATATATATTTATATATATATATATATATATATATATATTACTAACTAGCTCTACCTACGTATTGAGCACTTTTGAAGTAAATACTTAAAGTTTCCGCATAAATCTATACTTTCGTATATCAATTTTATGTGAGTAAATGAAGTAGTTATATGTATATATATATATATATATATATATATATATATATATATATATATATATATATATATATTATTGTTAGAGTTGTTTTTGTTCTTGTCCCTATTTTAATGCGGCCGTCGCAACTAGCATCCACTGAAGCCGACATGTCTTTTTTTTTATAAATCATAGCCGAGTGCTATCTGCGCTAAGCAATTTTCTCTGCTGAGATGGGAATTATTAAGGGGTTTTAATGACAGGCCCCATATCGAAGGAAGTCTGTTGTTAAGCTACACCAACTGATGAAACATCCTAACACATAAACGGCTGGAGGCGTTTTAGCCTCGGGGAACGACGGGCCCTCTTCTCATGGAAAATGGGGTTCGAGAGCAATGCTTTCCTATTTTATCCCCCTTTTTTTTTTTTTTTTTCTTTTTTTCGCTCTGTACTTCTACATCTGAGGGGCCCCCAGGCGAAAAATAGGATCAATACAACATGGCCGCGGGCTAAAGAGCTAAAGGGTGAAAAGAGGGAATAAGATAAGGAGCGAGAGTAGATGGACAGGGAAGGAGGCGATTTTGTTGCGTTGCGTGGGTCTAGGGGGTTGTTCGGGGTATGAACAAAAGAAAAGGGGTTTGGTGTTCGAGAGGGGGTTTCAAGCGGCGGAGTATTCCAAGTTGTGCGATTCCGAGTAAGGGGTAGGAGGATACAGGGAGAGGGGGGGCGATAGGAGCGTTGCATAAAAGACGCCATTTCTTTTTGCCTGGAAAAGGGGGGGGTAGTTAGTTTGTTCGACTCTCATATTAAATCATAGGCAGTTTTCATCGCCCGTCCTGTCGGATTGTATCAAATCAAATTTTTGCCTCTCTGCACACGCAAAGACACAGGGACGTATAAGTATATAAAAGTATGCACGCGTGTACATGTACACACACACACACATACACATACACACACACATAGATTCATGCTTACATGCACACATACACAAGGAACACCTGCACATATGCGGATACATATACATGTATATATACACAAGCACACATACATGTGCACACACTTAAATACCTACTAGACACTTTCCTCGAGTGTCTAAGGTCTCTCTGTACAGGGGTTAGTCAG
>NC_136517.1:3805000-3845000 GCF_053919585.1 Euprymna scolopes
GTTCACTTGACTCCCAACGGGCAGACTGGCTGAAATTCTAGACCTTTCTTTTGATCTTCGCCACACTTCATAAACACCATTTCATGAGTGGCCGGCGATCGTCTATTAAACGAGACGAATAACTATTCCTGCATGAAAAACATAAGACTTTTGCTGAGTTCTTCATGGTTTTATTGGAGAGAATTTATTAATGAGGAGAAAGAGACGAATAACTAATAACTATTTTCTTTTTAACTTGAGAAATAGGATACGCAGACGGACAAACACGTCGGTAACATTCAGCTGAGATTTCTCGTCTAGTTATGTATCATCTGTAGGACTTCCCAAAGTAAACTCATAAGAAAACCTTTGTTTCTGTCGCTTGAAAGCATGACGTCATCATGTGCTTATTTAGGGAGTTTGATCTGTTGTATCTCGATTCCTCACGCCATCCGTCTCTGGGTACAATTCTATTTGCATCTTGGTTATTCTGATATGTACTTATGTGACTCTTAGCAAAATTAACATCAGCTAATTTAATCAGTACTTACAGGTGTATGGTCTCTACGATGTCACATTAGTGCCAAAGCTTTTCGCCGTGTGTGTGCTCCTGCTAAGAACCAGAGGTTCAGACAGCATAGCTCTGACACTAACACACTACACATATCATAGTGAGGAAGCAGTAGATGCTAGTATACATCTTAAGTTTTGGTCATCGATTACCCGACAAGAGTATTAAGACCATATATCAAAGTTTTGATTCTCTTCTGTCAGAGAAAGTTAAGTAGCACTAGTTGTAATGCGCATGAAAATTGCGTTAGAATAGTCACTAGCCCAATAAGAACATTGGTAGTGATATAACTCTTGCTGGTCCTTCAATTTTCAATTCTGCAATCAGACATGACTTTACGGGGGGGGGGCATTAAACAGAGAAATATTTAGTATGGTGCGTGTTCTTGGAGTTTGCTGTGCTGCTGTGGGACCTGGATTGAGAGCCTGCTCTATGATCCTGTTCAATCTGATGGTCCAAAGCTTGATGGAGTTTTTCTTTTGGACCTGCAAGTTTTTAAAGCAATCTGTTGGTTCTTAGGTCAGGCCTTATGTAGATTCTGCTGTAAATCTTGGTGCTGTTGTATAATTCCTTGGCCCTGGATCATATTTGCTTCATTTTAATAATAAACTCCATTTCAACTTTTAGTAGAGTTCTTTTTCCTGTTGAGAGGTTTGAAGCCGGTACCCCTGCTTATCTTCACTATCAGTTTGAATTCTTGGGCAGCTCGGGTGTCCTCTTCAGGTATGTCTAATTCTGGAAAGTTGAAGCAGATTCGGCTTCCTTTGTTTGGTCTTCAAGCTCCTTCAATCATTCCTTAAGCTCCTTGTGTCCTTGGTTGGTGGATGGGTGTGGATTCTTGCCAGTTCAATTATCCTTTCCTCCATATTCCTGATTGTGGCGGATATCTTTACATTGGCATCGACCAGTCTTTGATCCATGTCTGCTATGTTCCGAATTTTTTCGGATTCTGGGTCATCATTCGAGTCTGTTGTTCTTCAATCCCAGCCTATCGTCCAACCTGCTTACAAGATTGCCAATATTCCGGTAAGCCATTGTCATGCTGAATTATAACTTGGAGAGAGTTGTTTTGGTCTCCATATTGGCCGTGACCAGAAAGTTGCTTTGATCTCTGTGTTGGCTGTGGCTAAAGAGCCCACTGTTTCCCGCATTACTAACTGGTCTCGCTGTATAGCCACGACCTGCAAGTGCAGCTTTCTTGCTCTCTGCCCGCAGGAAGTGCAATACCATAAAGTATTGTCAGGATCACCAGAAAAGGGCTCATAGAGTTTTAGCTTAAGAAGTGTTATGGCAGATGTTTAGTTTATCCGTAGCCTACAGGCCTCCTAATACTGCGTTTCACATTCAGCACCGGTATATTTTTATGTATTATATTTTTCAAAAAAGTCTCCACTTATCAAGGTCCGGAAGCCACACGAAGATGAGGTTTAAAGAGTATACAGTAGTCAAAGGGATAATATCATAGTAATCGTTAGTAGTGGATAACTTTAAGGGACGGCTCATCAAGAATTTGTTTACGTTGTACTTGAAGACAACCATATTGTAGTCAGCTGGAAAACAGGCAAACAGGAGAGACTTTCCCAGGCGCGCAGTTCGAAGAAAGAAGCTTGGTGCGTGGTATCTACGCTTAGGTTTAGGCACAGATAAAGAGTGGAAGGAATTATTGATAGCTGTTTCAGCTAAACGAGTATTCGCAAATGGTTACTCATCTATGTACGGACGAAGCTCATAATATAGGACATGTTAAATATATGCAAAAAAATCTATTTTAACGCAGTTTAACCTCCCGCCAGATTTTGGAAGACACCATATGGTTACAGGAAAATATTGTTTTCAAATCCTAAATTATCTATACCTTATCGCCAGGTGTGTCAGAAACTTCGTGAAAAATATTGAATAATTCGACCCCCTGTCTTTCCAAGCTTATAACTACTCGAAAAATGTAATTCAAACCATAATTTTTTTTTTCAATTAAAGGGGCAAGGACCAAGGTTTCATTTAAAAAAAAGAAAAAAAATACAAACAACGTGTTTTTTTAAAAAAAATGGTTTTAAACTTCGGACTTTAAATAAAGTATATATAAAAAATGTAACTATGTTTTAAAAAATATAATTAATTACTGGAACAAATGTACAAAGCGAGCGAATGAGAGAGATATAGAGAAGAAATAAATGTTTGTTGTTTTTTTTCTTCGGCATACCATGAAATTGTTTTTTTCTTCAGCATAGCAATAAATGTAAAAAGCGAGCTAGAGAGAGATAGAGAGAAAGAGAAAGAGAGCTAGCAAGAGGGAGAGGGAGAGAGAGAGTTGGGAAGAATATAAACAGAGATAGATAGGTAGAGAGATGGAGGAATGCAAAATTACGCTGTAAAATGTAAGAAAAGTAGGTATCATTGCGACGCCATATTGGAATGGTACATTAGCGTTCGTTTAGCATGCGAATACTATTAATCCGGAATATATGAATAGTCAGAGCTTAGCAAATCAAATTAAGCGGAATTAGTCTGAGGAAACTTTATTATTTTTGAATCGGGAAAGGGAAAGATTATGTTATGTTTATGAGTTTATGATCCAGTTACGAAAGGTTAAACCCCATATCTGTCGACAGTGCAGAATTCCTCCCAATGATTACTGGGGCGGTAGGAGGACTTGATATTTAGAGGAAAAAATAGGAACTACTTCCTCTGAATATGATTCCGATTGTGATGATGTAGCTCCTAGGATGAAGTGTACATTTTATTATAAATGTGTTTAAAACGGCGTTCTAAAAGTAACATAAGATAGTGGCTAACAGTCTAGGCATAAATTTTTATGTGGCATTTGTTGTTGCAAACCTACAGTACTTTGGTCCAGAGGAGAATTTCTGCAATCTCTCTCTCTCTCTCTCTCTCTGTCTCTCTCTCTCTCTGTCTCTCTCTCTTTCTCTCTCTCTCTTTCTCTGTCACTCTCTCTCTCTCTCTCTCTCTCTCTCTCTATATATATATATATATATATATATATATATATATATATATATATATATATATATATATATATAACGGCAGACAAATCCGAGCAGTCTTGTAATGTCCAGTTCTGTTAGGATACTGTGTTGTCGTTATTCGTGTGAAATTATAGCGATACTTTTATGCGTGGGTGTGAAAATAATATTAACAATGGGATTCCTACGTAAATTTAAAATCAAGTAGAGAGTGGAAATGCCATTTAGAAGTTACATGTGCATGATTAGAAGTTCGTGACCGGATATCACGTAATGGGACGAAAAAAATATATTAGCATGGGTTTCGAGTCCTGTTTTTAATTGGGGGTCACTACTTATTATATCCTGGAGGACACTAGGATAAGAGTTAATGATAGGTAGACGGTAAGACAACACAACGATGATCAGTAATGGTGGAACTTAGGCAGGGTTGAATTACCTAAGAGGGCGGCTCAACAATAACTTATTTACATTTGACTTGAAAACGACCATATTATAATCAGCTGAGAAGTATCTCCACAGCATTTTGTCCCACAGACAGACAATTCTAGAAAAGAAACTCTGCTCATGAAATTTTCGTCTAGTTTTAGGCATAGATAGAGAGTGAGGGAAATTGTTGATAGTTGTTGCAGCTAGACGAGTATTTGTTGCGAAAGTTTTGCAGAGATTGCAATTAATTGAAGCTCAGTCGAGCACCTGCCAGAAAAGTAACGAAAGAACAAAGATAAAATCACAACATCTCTTCTGTGAGAAAGAAGAAGAAGCGAAAATGTCCTCGCCCACTTGATTTCGAAGACAGTTTTATATCCGTCAAGGCAGAAAAACGTACTTTTAGAAGCTCTTCCCCAGATGTGGCAACAGTACTCTATCTTAGGACGTATTTTGTGTCTTAACCTTCTGCTGGTTGGAAGGTAAAAATGCAGCTCATCTTGACATACTTGCTGCAAATTATAGTAAAAAGTAAATAAAAGCCAGAGTAATTAATAGAGTTAGTTGTTGTTCTTTTTAAATGTCTCCTATTGCTTCAATCAATGAGAGAAGAAAAATTCAAATCATACTTCGCATTTGAATTCCTAACTGTGATTTCGTTCAGTCTAACTATGTAGGGTCAGCTGCGCGTGTAATTATATGGCAAGGGTTGCGCAATCACCAACCACACCTCTCCTGAATCGGCACTGCTTGAGTCCAGTGGCAATGAAAAGTTCAGGACGACTGGAAACAATGCCGAGATAAACGGAGTGCATATAAAGCACCTGGAAGTCGCAAATAGTCACCCAGCTGGTACTGGCCAGGCTCATTGTTGCTTAATTTTGGTGATCTGACGGGAACCGGTGTGTCAAACGTGATTATGCCGTACACACACACACACACACACACACACACACACACATATATATATATATATATATATATATAATTATTTTTTTACTATAATAATTATTAAATACCTACAGACACTAGTGTTTCATCCTTTCGGGAATCTTCAGTGCAGGGTGTAACGATTAATACCAGTCGAACCATTCGAACCTCGCATCACGAGACATCTCTGGCTCGATTTAGCGAAGACCTAATCCATTCGGCTACCATTAACCGCGTGAAATAACGTCGAATTTAAACATTTGAATTTTAAATGTTCATTTACGTCAGTCAGAGAGTGATCTAATCGTTATACGATGATCTATGCATAATAATAATAATAATAATAATAATATATATATATATATATATATATATATATATATATATATATATATATATATATATATAAAACAATGGTTTTACAAATCCTAATAATGTAACAGGAGGAATGCGATAAATGTATAAAATTTACGAAATTGAAAATTCTGCTAATATAAAGAATAATGCAGTTAGTAAGGCTAACACAGGGAATAAAATAGAAGATATTAAAAGTAGAGATTGCAATAATAGGAAAAAATAAGAGAAAACTGTTTAGTTTAATCCTCCGTATCGTACAAACCGGACATATCTTAAGAATCTTACAAAATCATCGACAGTTTTAAGCAAAGTAAATTATTAATACATTACTTAATAAAAGATACAAAAAAAATAATCAATTCAACTATGATCAACATCAAAAACACTATAATCTCATCTAATATTTTTTTTTTTTTTTTTTTATTACATTTTCACCCCAAACAAGGCAAATTGCCACTTTGGTGTAGGGGGCTACTATCAGGGGCAACAACTACTGGGGTACTATGTAGGGATTTGGGCAGCAAGGTGTCGGTTCACGTTACACTTGAACTTCTGCACGTCAGTACTGTTGGGGAAGCAGGGACCTGGAATGGAATTCCAGAGTCTAGCGGTTCTGGGGAAGAAACTATTGGAGTAAAAAGATCTTTTACATCTAGGGATCTCTAGAGTGTGGGGTGGGATTTAGCAGCCTGTCGGGTTTGTCGAGGGTGCACACGTCGTGGGGGCACAAGTGATTGCAGTTCGTCAGAGCATTCACCACTAAAATACTTGTAGAAAAGGCAGAGGGATGCAACATTTCGTCGATGGGACAGAGGCTGAAGCTTAGATGCCAGTTCAGGGCCTATCAGGTTTGCGACTCTCTTTTGAACCTTGTCAAGGAAACTTACAAAATAATAGGAAACTAAAAGGAATTCTGGGAATTTAGTTAAAGCTAATAAATACTTAACTAATAATATAAAAGGGTGCAATTTATGTATTATTGAATTTGTTGACTAACATACAAAAAACATTATAAATAAAAGAAATGACATTATAGGCAATTGCGTGCATAAAGCAAAAAATAAATGTAATTCATATAATATCGACAAAATTAATAATTTAAAGGATTATACAGGGTGGCCCACTTAAAAGTAGCCCAGGAAGTAGTAGACAGGAGGACCATTCTTTTATTGTTTAAATTATTTGTATAAAAGATGTTGGAAGTGATCCCCGTTGACATCTATGCATTTCTGGGCACGTTTGACAACGTTTGCAGATGCTATCTGTAGATCTTCTCTGGTGATTCTCCTGATGACAAGTCCGGGGAACGTGGTGGCCATAACCGTTTTCATTATTGTTCTCTCTTCCGTAAACATGTCATCGCGTCAGTGATCTATGGGACGTGTGGCATAAAATCCAAGGCATCAATTATTTAATAAGCACAAAAGTGTCAATTTTAGCCATTTTAACCCGAAAGGCGCCCTTAGAGGGGGGGGGGCAACCGGAGTTTTCCCGGAAAATCCGTCCTGTAGCTTTTTTAGTCAAATCATGTTTACTATTTGTGCAAAATTTCAAAACTTCTAAAGCGTAGTAATTTAAAAAGTGCGGACGAACAAACGGACGAACGGACGAGGGTGAATTTACAGGTCCACCCTTCTTCTGTCGGGGGACCAATAAACATATTTCCCTACACACACACACACACACACACATACACACACACACACACACACACACACACGTGTGTTTATTTATACAAAGATTATTAGCTACATATCAGCATACATGATTCTGTGTCGATCTCTTGGAGATCCCACATCTTTAGGCTAACAGAGCAAATCTCATTCTAACAGGTCTGCTTCAAGAACACTTAATTGTTTTTAAACTTTTACTAAAGGGAAAAATTGGAACAACGAAACTTCTATAAATGGGAGTGTATCGACCTCAATTAACGAGTAATAAAAGGTCTATCTAATTCAGTTTCGTATGAATTCAGTTAAAATATATTTGAAGGACAAATTTAATCTGATTGCCTTCAAGGTTTTTATTAAAATTTATAAACAACATTTCCTATATCTATAAATAATTTATTGCCTTCAATATTGTTTTAACTTAAATACGAAAATATGGCTTAGATTGTACTGAATTCAAATATGGCGATAAATAAAATGTCCCATCGTGTGTATTAGATTCCAAAGCGTTTTACATTATATTATGGTTTTTAAGGATTTCAATTTCCTACCACACATTTTTATCCTTTTTGAAGCAAGAAAAAAAATATCTAAATGTGTCCTTTTCCCAGGAACATAAATTTGCCTCTGATGAATTATTTTATGAATTTCAACCATTTAACGAAACACGTGTAAGACTAATTATACTGCTAATAAAATACGTGTGATGCAAATGTATCTTTGGCTTGGTATATTTAATTCCGATATCTGTGTGCTTTGAACGTATAAATTAATTTTTATTTAGCTTAATTAATTGTGACAATTTAGAAAAAAAAATTATTGAAATATGCTTTAACGAATATATTTCTTTAAAATTAAACGTGTATATATATATATATATATATTATATATATATGTGTATATATATAATATATAAATACTTCATTTACTCACATAAAATTAATATACGAAAGTATAGATTTATGCATAAACGTTAAGTATTTATTTCAAAAGTGCTCAATACGTAGGTAGAGATAGTTAGTAATTTATAAAATATATATGGCGATTAAGCTACACTGAATATTCAGCGTTTCATCCACTCTATGATTCGTCAGGCTTATGCGCGAATTCTGTGGTTGTCGAATGGAAAATAATAAGACAAGCTACCACGTGTAGGCATTTAGACGACCCATGTAAATTATGCCTTCATGAAAAATTTGCTATCCTGTACTTTAAAGAACCCCAAAATCTATTAAACTGTAGAAGAGAAATAGCAAATAACTGTGTTCACAAAATAAAACTTACTCTAGGATGGCGATACAAAATAGCTTTAAAACTAACAAAAACAATAGAAAATAAACAAATAAATAAATTAAATAAACATGAATATACATAAACGATCACAAATATATGTATGTATATATATATGTATATATATGTGCATATATGTGTGTACACATATGTATATTTATATATATAAAAAAGGAGGAAAAGGTCTGCCTTAAACCACTAACCTAGTTCTAAAACAGATCCTTTGTTCGATAAAATGCATGCCCATTGGCTGATAGGAAGGGGCGCGGTGGATACTAGAAAGCCGATTGGCTAACTAAAATCCTCAACAGAAGAGGACCATATAAAAACGAGAAACAACCACAGAATTCGCGCATAAGCCTGACGAATCCTAGAGTGGATGAAACGCCGAATATTCAGTGTAGCTTAATCACCATATATATTTTATAAATTACTATATATATATATAGTTATCCACATAAAGTACTATTTCGCCGTTTCACAGCTCATCAGTGCAGCTAGACAAGCAACTACCTCAAGCTAGGATTGAAACTCGACCGCCCAAACGACAGTCGGCGCTTCTAACTAACACTATTCGCTTGCTACTATCGCAGTGAATTAACAATATTTTGAGGCAAGACAAGCCATATATTTGTAGAACAATTAATCGGTATCGAAACCGGAAATCGGAAAAATCGGAACTTTTGGGGTATCGGAATCAGAAAATGTTTAACTTAATTTCCGATTCCAAAACAATTATTTTGTTTTTTCACAATAAAAAAATGAAACAAACACAAATTTGTTTATTTATTAGTTTTTCATTTACAAAATAATAAATTCCATTTCCAGGTTTAACATTGATTCTCAAAGTCTAATTTCTTTCTTTTACGATTGCATTACTGTAAGCATCCGTTTGTAAACCTTTTTGCTAAACGTTCCATAGAGTTCACACTTTATATTAAAAGATTTAAAATACTCTAGACAAGTTTTTTTTTTTCAATTTTCTTAGTACAGTCTGGATACTGTCTATTATCGGCTTTTTCTCAAATAATGTTTATGATACTTCTTGTACACAAGTGGAAAAAATAGAAAAAAAAATCTCACGATGAGTTTATCAAATTCTTGAATCAAATACATAAAGGGAAACCCTTTAGAAGTTTTCCGAATTAAAAAAATTATATTTACATTAAAACTTATTTCCTCTTCAAAAAAGAATGAGATTCGCGCATTTGTTATTCTTACTAACAGAACAAAAACAAATGAAAAACAAATATGCAACAAATAATTAGCAAAGGTAAGACTCTTCTACCTACCTTACTGATATTTTGTTTCAATTTTTGAGCGATTAAAATAGATAAAAAGTTAGAATGGGACGGAAATGGTTATCATTTTACGTTAGAATTATATGCGAAACTGTTTTCCTATTCGAAATTCTACAATAATTGTTTTGGTTTTGTTTTTTTACTTAACGCCACCTGGGGAGTGATTTAGCTAAATGTGTTAATCTATTATCTTCTTCTTCTTCTTCTTCTTCTTCTTCTTTTTCTTCTTCTTCTTCATTTTATTCTTCTTCTTCTCCTCCTCCTCCTCTTATTATTATTATCCTAATATTATTATGCTTGTCATTTCGGCCGTTATCATGCTGTACTTACCTACAAACGTAAGTGGAATATTCCAAACACGTTTGATTAACTAAATTGGTGTTGATGAAAGGCAAAAACTTAGCCATATTCTGATTGGCTGAGAAAAACGCATGCCAGCAATCTCGCTAACCAACCAAAACGTTAAAAAAATATGGCGGATATATTTTACAATTCAAATGTGATTTTCAATTTTTTTTTAAAAATCTTCAAATTTACATTAAAAACATTGGATTACAATTCACAGGTATGTGAAAACGTTTATTTATAAAAACTATTATATGCTTCCAATTTTTTTTATTAAACAAATATATTCCTATACCCACCCTCGAAATAAAAATAGACTATTCTGGTCACCTATCGCCTATTAATTACCTTGTTTGTTTACCTATTTAATTAATTACGTCACAGTATAAAAATAATTAAATTCAAACAAAAATCTTTCTTAGTTATTGATTTTTACTTGATAACTAAAGTAAAAAAGATTAATAAATACAAACAAAAACGGTGATATTAAAACTTACTTGGAGGGGGTAAGGCATATAATTAGACCCAAAATATAAATTATTCATCCATAAAAACTTATTAATCTATTCAAAAACTTATACGATAAATAAAAATATATTATTATTATTATTATTATTATTATTATTATTATTATTATTATTATCTATGTATTGATACGCAAATTTGCTTCGACCGTTATCATCCTGACGTCCCTCAAATTTGAGGAAACTGGAACATTCTAAATGTTTAATAAAACAAACAAAATGGTGTCGCAGGTTAGGAAAAACTTGTACTTGTACTTGAAACGACATTCACCCTGGAGGAGTTGAGTCGGCTTCATGAATATGCACATCTCGTATCGCTGCGGCCCAAGCCCGGCGAGGGTTTTCCTTATCCAATCAGAATGTAGTTAGGAAAAACCTAACTACATTCTGATTGGATAAGGAAAACCCTCGCCATATCCTGATTGGATAAAAGAAATCTTGTTGTTGTTGTTGTTGTTAGTAGTAGTAGTAGTAGTAGTAGTATTTGCATCTGGTTTTGCCCAACTCAAGCTAATAACAGATCAAATCTTCATAATTGTGAGAAAAAACATGAACATTTCTTTATAGAGGGAAGGTAGCGAATATTTAATAGATAGCTGTCACAATGTTAAGAATGGTTTTCTAAATAGTAGCATTATTATGTAAAACTCATTCTTGACGTGAGACGGGCTTTCTTAACTTCCCTGTTCCTAAACCGTTTTCTTATTTTGCATACCAATCATTGATTTTTTTTAATCGTTTATAAAAATTTCAAATGGCATTAATCCTGACCAAATGCAAATGAGATTTGTTTAGAAAGAAAAACAAATCTTGTCTTACAATTTTTAATTAAAGGAAAACATTTTAGAAAAATCTACTCTTGTAATATATGCGTCCCTTTCAAAGTGCATTTTTATGTTTTGCAAAATATATGCGGACATTACAGGGGGTTTAGCCATTTGAACATTTTTAAAAACATCGAATCTATATATATA
The DNA here is from genome assembly GCF_053919585.1 of Euprymna scolopes. Taxonomy (NCBI): domain Eukaryota; kingdom Metazoa; phylum Mollusca; class Cephalopoda; order Sepiida; family Sepiolidae; genus Euprymna; species Euprymna scolopes. The sequence continues at coordinate 3,816,352 of NC_136517.1, forward strand.
TATATATATCAGTAAAGTTACATTCGAGGATCCAAATATTTATTTTTCATGCCAAAGAGCTCTTCCAGCGTTAAAATTTCGGTACACTTTTTACAGATCTGTTTCGTTATGCAGAAACAAACGTTTATTATTACGTCAATGCCGTCTCTTTTCGTCCATATACTCGTCAGAAAAATTATAAATTCTTTGCTTTGATAGAATAAAATACACGACAGTATAATATCGCACGAAAAAAATCATAGAAGACGCAATATATATATATATATATATATATATATATATATATATATATATATATATATATATATGAAGCAGTTTTCTCTTAAGCATATTTCATTAAATGAAATAAACGTTTTTTTGTTTATTTGTTCTATTTTTTATCCTTTCAAGCATCCGAACAACAGTCTTAGATTAATCTATCCCTGACAACGAATCCAGAAGGATTGTAAACTACTTTGACTTAAAACAAATATGGCGATTACATCAACCAATTCCTGAAAACCATTATTCGGAAGTTTGAAAGGGTCTAAAATAAAATTAATAGACAAAAATGTCTATTTTATTTTATCTATAATATAAATCTCACTTGTCTGTTTGAATGTATGTATGTATGTATGTATGTATGTATGTATGTATGTATGTATGTATGTATGCAAACGGACACACAATGAGGATTGGTGCGGATATGGGCGTTAATGGCAATAAAGACTCTGGAACTTCCAGGGTTTGACTCGGCAGGTGTTCATGGCACCACAGCCTGGACCCGGTCATCAGCAGATGTGCAGGAGTGTAGAAGGTTCATAAAAGTGACTGTCCGGCACGTGCTGCTAGTGGCGCTCATGTCTGCCTCAGCCTCAGCCTCATTTGAGCCAGAGATGTATTAAGTAATGGCAATACTCGAGAACGAGTTTGCTGCCATCATGTATGTATGTATGTATGTATGTATGTATGTATGTATGTATGTCTAAAACTTTCGACAGAGGCGACAGATTTTCACGAGATCGGTATCGTTTTGAAGCTTGACCCTTTGGACGAAAAATATGGAAAAATAGGCCAAAATAATTAATTCCTTCACCGTCAACTGGGCACTCTTCTACAAGTAGGGGACGCTTTTTTCGCTGATATTTTCGAAAGCCATCCCCTCTTTTCGAGTGACTAGCCTTAATTCAAACTTTCGTCACTTCCGGTTTTGCAATGAACTTGGCAAAGACCTCACGTTTTTTTCGCACGTTCTTTTCCGCGGTACGGGTTCGAGCCTGCCTTTTCTTTTTTTTTTTTTTTTTTTTTGCTCAACACACACCTCAAAACACCTGTGTGTATATATATATATATATATATATATATATATATATATATATATATATATATATATATATATATATATAATTTTGCATTACATTTCCGGATTGGGAATATCCACGAATAATGAATATACATGTTTGAAGGAATCTCCAAAGCAAATAAGATCCAAGCATTTTATTTTAAGTTCGAATTGTAACTTCAGAATTCTCAGTTATGAAACAGAGCTTATAGGAAAATGGCAATTTGTCCGAGTTGCATTCTTAATTTTGAAATAGCATTTTCGTTAGTTTGTCACTCTTGAGTTTGTAATAGCATTTTTTTTATCATTGAGCGTTCAAATTTAATGGACGCAGGTTTTTGTTTTTGTTTTTTGGACGCAACTATCCTCACTCCAAAAATAAAAAACCCAAATTTCAACCCATCCGTCATATTTACTCTCTCGCATTCAATTCAATTTATCGCATGTGCAAAGAGGTCCCAAACTGGCAAACGAAGAAGGGCGAACAATAGAAAAAATATTATATAGCTCGCAGAGGAGATGTTAAGAAGGGAACAAGGAGAGGTTGTTTGTTTGTTTGTTTGTTTTGTTTTGTTATTTTGTTTTTTTGTTTTTGTTTTGTTTGTTTATTTTGTTGTTGTCTTTTTTTTTTTTTTTTTTTTTTTTTTTTGCTGTCATCCTCATTGTTGTCGATTTTCCCTTCCCCGGCGCTCTTGGCCCCTTTCCCTTTATATTCAAAGACACCCTTCTGTTCTGCCCCACGCCTTTCGAGCTCTGTCATAATGCCCAGCTCTCTCTCTCTCTCTCTCTCTCTCTCTCTCTCTCTCTCTCTCTCTCTCTCTCTCTCTCTCTCTCTCTGTTTTACTGGAAACACTTTCTGCTGTTGGCTACATATCACCACATTACGTTGTTCTTAAGAATTTCTGTATCCCTCGCCACAAGACGGGCGACATTTTCAAACTCCAAAAGGTTATTTGCATCAACTTGCGGAACCTGCGACGGCGGAGAAACGTCGAACGCGTTGTAACGTCTAATCGAATAACAGTGCATCACGTAAAGATGGTGGCGTTCTGTAACGTTTTCAAAGCCAACGACTACATACATCGCCAGTGTTATAGTATTTCAAACGATATTAAGATATTTCGGGCTTGTTTGACGATCTTCTAAATCAACACATTTCAGGTGAAAACATTACATAATAATTGAATTAGTATAAATTCAAAACATTAAGAAAAATGATCGAGTAAATGATGTGCTAAATGTAATGTTCACAAAAATCTTTATCAATCTCTGTGTCGTATAGAATCCCAGGAGATAGAGTGTTAATTTTTTTTTTTTTTTTTTTTTTTGCTGCTTCAAATATTGATAAGATAAACATACACTGCCATACAGAATTTTACGGTATAACTGGACGAATACTAAATATAATTAGATCCTTCTTAAATAAAACCACCCAGGTTGTCATTGATGGATGTACATCCAAACAGCATAACATTAATGCTGGAGTGCTTCAAGGGTCGATCTTGGACCACTATTATTACTGATATTCATGAACGACCTACTTTCTTTTTTTTTACATGGAGTTCACACTTATCAAGGCCCAAAGGCCACTCGGGGATAAGGGTTATTGTGTGTAAAGTAATCAATGGGATAGTGTAGTAATAGTATTGGAGAATTGATAAAGTGTCATTACTTAAGGGAGTAGTTCATCAGGAATTTATTTGTGTTGGACTTGAAGACATCTAGGTTGAAGTCGGGAGGGAAACAGGCAAGCGGAACAGAGTTCCACAGGCGTGCAGTTCTAAGAAAGAAGCTTTGTTTATGGAATCTACGTTTTGATGAAGCCACAGATAAGGAGTGGGGAAAATTATTGACGGTGGTTTCAGCTAGTCGGGTGTTTTTTGAAAAGGATTGGCGAGGGGGGAACCAGAGAATGGAGCTCAGACGAGCTCTTGCCATGAAAATAACGACAGAACAAAGATAGGCTCGCTACGTCTCTTATGTGGAAGAGAGGTTGCAGGGTAGAGAAAAGGGCATCCCCCACCAAGTCACGAAGTCTATTTTGTACTCTGTCAAGGCAGGATAGGCTGTTTTTAGCAGCTCCTGCCCAGATGTGGCAGCAGTACTCCATCCTTGAACGCACTTGGCTTTTATACGGATAGAGGATTGCATCAGTAGTGAGATATCTTCTGGAGCGGTAGAAGGATCCCACCATTTTCCCAGCGACCTTGGCCACAGACTTGATGTATGTATTCCATTTAAGATCAGGAGTAAAGGTCAAACCCAGAAGCTTATCAAAACATGGGGCCTCCCCTAGACGAGAATAATCCATTTCAATTGATGCCAGATGGGAATCAGAGCGTTTACAATGTAGAGATAGGAGTTTGGTCTTAGATGCATTAAAGGTAACCAGCCACCTCTTCCCCCATTGTACCACGCGCTCAAGATCAGAGGAGAAAGAATTAGAGAGAACATCATCATTTATGGCCTTTGATGTGTTGCCATAGATGGTCGTGTTATCAGCATAGATGTCAGCAAAAGATTTTAGTATGTGTTTTGGGAGATCATTGATGTAGATCAGGAAGAGAGTTGGCCCCAGTATGGACCCCTGGGGGACTCCAGCATTAATACTGTGGGCCTCTGATTTCTGCCCATCAACCACTACTCTTATGAGCCTATCGGAGAGAAATGATTGAATGATCGAGAAAACATTTCCAGTAATACCGTAGCTTAAAATCTTGCGTAGTAGGCCCTTATGCCAAACCTTATCGAAGACCTTTGATATGTCAAGAGCAATTGCCCGAGAAATGAAGCCTTTGTCAAAAGATTCACTAATACTATGAGATATAACCGTTAGCACATCTGCTGTAGATCAAGCAGAACAGAAACCATATTGCATGTCACTAAGAAGTTTATTTCTGCTGAGATGGTTGACTACTTCTCTATTTAATATGGATTCCAACAACTTACTCATGACACACAGGAGATTTATTGGTCTGTACTGAGAGGGAGATGACTTATCACCTGAATCCTTAAATACAGGGCATACTGATGAGGTTTTCCAGGGTGTTGGGAAGCACTTCTCCTTAAGGCAACGCTTAAACAGTTTGGTAAGTCTGGGGGCAAGTTCTGGTTGTAATTTTTTTCAGCACTATAATTGGAATACCATCAGGACCAGTTGCTTTATTGGAGTCAAAGTTCCTGATTAGCTTGGCGACCTCACGCACAGATATTTGTATGTTGCATAGCGTGTTGTCTGTTGTAGGAGGGAATACGGGGAGTTGATGGCCTTCGTCGCACAGGGTAGAATTTGCCGCAAAGTTCTTGGCAAATAGTTTGGCCTTGTCGGATGCTGTCGAGATGACCTCTGGTTCATTGATAATGGTTGGGATAGAACGCACATTTCTGTTCAAGATCCTTATTTGCTATTTGCCAGAACTGGTGGGAACCAAGACGCTGCTCAGCTACTTTGGATTTAACAGACTGAGCATATAGTTCTCTTGCATTTTTTATTACTCTTTTACAGTGGTTCCTGGCTGTCCTGAAAGCAGCTTTAGTTTCAGTGCATCTATTACGTTGGTAGCTATGGAAAAAGTGATTTCTGTGTGCAATGGCAGCAGCACATTCAGGGGAGAACCATGGCTGGCTGTTAGGTTTTTGTTGGAATTTTTTGAATGGTATGAATTGGTCTATGCCTACAAGTAACCATTCCGTCAGGTCTGATACTATAGAGGACACATCCTTTTTAAACATGGAATGGAAAGGTAGATCAGATATGAATGTACGGAAGCTATCTCAGTCCGCCATAGAGTATCGGTATACAGTACCGTGGAAAGGTACGTCTGTGGACTTATATTTCATTTTTATCTTAACTGATACAACAGAGTGGTCGGAGGATCCCAGAGGAGATAGAACGGAACATGAGCATAGCTCAGGGGAAGTGGAGAGAAAAAGGTCTAGAAGGCTTGCGTACTGACCGGTAGTATCGGGCACATGGATGGGCTCGCGAACGATCTGAGTGAGGTCATAGGCAATGGCAAAATCATGACAGAACCTCCCTTCATTACCAGTCTTATTTGAGTGGGTCAGCCATTCAACATTATGGACATTGAAGTCACCGCAAATGTGAATGTTAGCCGTGGGATTAGCAGACAGGATGTGGTCAATTTTCTCTGATATACTCTTAAAAATAGTAACTCCGCTGTTGTGGGGGCGATAGAGGGCAAATATAAATGCGGTGGTGTAAGCAAGTGCAACCCGGAAGCACATATAAGGTAGATTAGGGTCTTCTCTGGAGATATCCCTGCCACACGGAAAGCCATCTTTAATGTAGGCACATATTCCATGCCCGTGGCAATCTTGGGGATCAGATTTAAATGTTAAGTTAGAGTATCCTTTAATTATGAACTCATCTAGGGAGGTGGTCGGCCATTGTGTCCGAAATGGGTATATTTGCTGATGATACAACGCTCTATAATATGCACGAGGGAAGAACAGATATACACAAATCTAAGAAAATAGCTGAATCCTTAGAAAATGACTGCTAAACTGTAGTACAATAGGACCATAAACGGATCAAAATTAAAGGACCATTTAATAGAATAGGACCATAAATGGATGGTAACATTTAATGCTAGTAAACTAAGCTGCTCTCCTTTCAAAATTACAAGAAGCCTCTCAAACCACCGATTTCCATGACAAATAGCACCCTACCTGAGGATTCTTCCTTCAAACTCCTCGTCCTAAAATTCACGGGCAATATGAACTCGAACAAATACATTGAGGACATTGCAAAGGCTACTGCAAAGAAGGTGAGTTACCTCTATCGAGCTAAAAGACTACTCACGCCTGAAAGTATCCTCTACCTCTACAAGGCCACCATTCGCCCATGCATGGAGTATTGTTAACGCATCTGGGTTGGCGCATCTACCACTAGTCTCTCCCTCTTTGATCACTTGATATTTAATTTGCTTTTCTTATCTATAAATACGAAACAAGTTTAACCAAATATATGCATTCTACTAAAGTTTGCTTTTTACTTCAGAACGCTTCATATGAGGTCTTGAATAGTCTTTCATTAAAAATCTGATTCCATATATATGTAGCCGTGTCCATAGGATTTGGGGGGGGGTGATTCAATAAGTAGACCATTTACCATTTCAAATGTTCCGTCATGATCTTTCAGCATTTCCGTTTTGATGGCTTTAATAAGGCGCTGATTTCACATGTTTAATTCTATGGTTAATTAATAGAAGTTCAAAGTCTCTATTAGTAAATCCTATTTCCATTGTCAGAGCGAATACTGCACCGTAAGGGGCCATATCAGCTAAGTATTTTTTAGTTGCTAGCAAAGCATCAGATTTGTTCTTCAAGAAATAGACCATTATTAAACCGGAATAATCATCTACAAAATTCAATGCATACCTGAAGTTTTTTCTGCCAATCGGTTCCACAGGACCGTCCAAGTCACAATGCACTAGTGATAGGATTTTCGTCGCCTTCTTGTCTAGCATTTTGTTTTGGTACTAGGTTATTTTTTTTTCTTGTCTACAAACGTCGCAGTTTGTCACGTTCTAGTTTTTGTTTTTATTCCGTAAACCACATTTGGCAACTTCTTGATATCTGGAATATTGCAGTGCCCAAGAATTTTTTACAGAAACAAAGTTCACTTTTATTATTCGTTAGAGAGATTTTAGCATCTCCTCTTTTCAAAATAATATCGTTACTCGACTTCCGTCGGCTAGCTCAACAAATTGACTCTGAGTGTTAAAGTTGGGATCCAAATCGATAAAATCCAATTCCTTCGTAATTACATGTGCCGTCGTCCCACAATCAACAAGAAAGTTGTTACCATTTGTTGAAGCATCAAACGTACATGAAAATAAACATGTATGTTCACTAATGGAACTTTCCTCATCTTTGAAATTTTTGTGGTTGGATCGCAGATAATGTTTGTTATTTTCTTAAGAGAAAAATTGTTCTTTGAAAAGTTGCAGATTTTATTCAGGGTAAAAGTATAATTTGATTTTGTTGGGCATTTTTGCATTTCATGATAATTGTAGATTCCTTATTTTCTCTGGTCATCTTTTGGTTTCCTCGTAACTTCTTAGTGTTACATTGAATTAAAAGTCATGAGTGTTTCTTTCTTAGTAATCATGACTTAAAGTCATCCAGCAACTCTAAGAACCATGAACATCAACAGACTCGTTGTCAGTCATTTTTAATAATTTTTCCGTTGTTTCAACTCGTTGTCAGTCATTTTTAATAATTTTTCCGTTGTTTCAACTCCTATAATATAGTCTGCAATTGTTCCAGTTTGCATACATTTTAGAGACGTCAGTTCTGTATATAAAGAGATAATTTGGCGTTTTCCTTTCGATAAATAATCTTCTCTTAATATGTTCTATGCTTTGCAGCTATGAATGAAGGCTTCTCACATTATCAGAGATAAACTTCTGTCATCTAAGCACTGTATCAATTCTGAAAAAAAAAACATTTACGTTTTTTTTTTCAATAAATTCTGGGTCATTTCGATTTTCAGGTTGTGTTTGAACGACTGTGTAGTTTTTGAATTCATAAATAACCAAAATATTTTACCTGCCACAATTTGGATTTCGATCCCGATCCATCGAAGTAAAGTCTTCTACTGGGTTCATAACTTTTTGAATTGAGAGCCATTTTAATTTTAGAAGAGTTTCCCATACGTAGCCAAATATATATTTTACAATGTGACCCCTTTATTGTACATTTTTAATATGTGATCTATTTATATATTTTATAACATGTGACCCTTTTATGATTTTTAATATACGACCTATTTATAATATATTTTATATGTGACACTTTTATGATTTTTAATATGTGACCTATTTATAATATATTTTATATGTGACACTTTTATGATTTTTAATATGTGACCTATTTATAATATATTTTATATGTGACACTTTTATGATTTTTAATATGTGACCTATTTATATATTTTATAACATGTGACACTTTTATGATTTTTAATATACGACCTATTTATAATATATTTTATAACATGTGACCCTTTTATGATTTTTAATATGTGACCTATTTATAATATATTTTATAACATGTGACCCTTTTATGATTTTTAATATACGACCTATTTATAATATATTTTATATGTAACACTTTTATGATTTTTAATATGTGACCTATTTATATATTTTATAACATGTAACCCTTTTATGATTTTTAATATACGACCTATTTATAATATATTTTATAACATGTGACCCTTTTATGATTTTTAATATACGACCTATTTATAATATATTTTATATGTAACACTTTTATGATTTTTAATATGTGACCTATTTATATATTTTATAACATGTGACCCTTTTATGATTTTTAATATACGACCTATTTATAATATATTTTATATGTGACACTTTTATGATTTTTAATATGTGACCTATTTATAATATATTTTATATGTGACACTTTTATGATTTTTAATATGTGACCTATTTATAATATATTTTATATGTGACACTTTTATGATTTTTAATATGTGACCTATTTATAATATATTTTATATGTGACACTTTTATGATTTTTAATATGTGACCTATTTATAATATATTTTATATGTGACACTTTTATGATTTTTAATATGTGACCTATTTATAATATATTTTATATGTGACACTTTTATGATTTTTAATATGTGACCTATTTATAATATATTTTATATGTGACACTTTTATGATTTTTAATATGTGACCTATTTATATATTTTATAACATGTGACACTTTTATGATTTTTAATATACGACCTATTTATAATATATTTTATAACATGTGACCCTTTTATGATTTTTAATATGTGACCTATTTATAATATATTTTATAACATGTGACCCTTTTATGATTTTTAATATGTGACCTATTTATAATATATTTTATAACATGTGACCCTTTTATGATTTTTAATATGTGACCTATTTATAATATATTTTATAACATGTGACCCTTTTATGATTTTTAATATACGACCTATTTATAATATATTTTATATGTGACACTTTTATGATTTTTAATATGTGACCTATTTATAATATATTTTATAACATGTAACCCTTTTATGATTTTTAATATACGACCTATTTATAATATATTTTATATGTGACACTTTTATGATTTTTAATATGTGACCTATTTATATATTTTATAACATGTAACCCTTTTATGATTTTTAATATACGACCTATTTATAATATATTTTATAACATGTGACCCTTTTATGATTTTTAATATGTGACCTATTTATATATTTTATAACATGTGACCCTTTTATGATTTTTAATATGTGACCTATTTATATATTTTATAACATGTGACCCTTTTATGATTTTTAATATACGACCTATTTATATATTTTATAACATGTGACCCTTTTATGATTTTTAATATGTGACCTATTTATAATATATTTTATATGTGACACTTTTATGATTTTTAATATGTGACCTATTTATATATTTTATAACATGTGACCCTTTTATGATTTTTAATATACGACCTATTTATATATTTTATAACATGTGACCCTTTTATGATTTTTAATATGTGACCTATTTATAATATATTTTATATGTGACACTTTTATGATTTTTAATATGTGACCTATTTATATATTTTATACATAATCTTTTCATAATATATTGTATAATGTATATTTATTTATTTGCAGACTGTTTTCCTCATCTTTGTAGTTGGCCTTCGTCAGATGATTAACCGCGACAGAATAGGAATGCTGAGTCTCAGTAATTACTGCCTTCCATAGTTGTTGCTTTCTCATCACGTTTTGGCACACTAATCCTCTGGCCGGCTTTCGATAGGATTGAAACAGCTATCTTCAGACAATGCTCACCTGGAACCATAGAGATTAAATGCCTCTACCTACTATACCACGGATCTTGAATGGCGATCAATGTTGGATTTTTTAGTCTTATAAATCAAAGTTTTTCTTTCTTATCTGGTCTTCCATCGTCGGGTCTGAACCGAATGGTATATTATTTTAGTATTGGAATCCTTTGAGATGAGTAATTTGTTTATTGACGATGGAAGAGCAAAATATAGTAATGACTAGGGCTGGGACAACAGCATATTCTTTTCAATGCTTTTAATCTCAAGTATATATTCGACACAGTTAGACATAATTAATCAACCGAGAACCACATCACTCTACATAAAGACATATAAGATATCAATGGATATATAACTGAGAATCAAAACAAGGAAAAGAATATGCTGTTGTCATAGCTCTAGTAATGACATAATAATCTAAATAATCTAATATGCAAATAAACGCAGTCAAAACACGCAGGAATGAAAAAATGAGAAAATTGACAAAAATCAAATTTTTATATTTATTTATTTTTATGGATAAAAAAATTAATTACAGAATTTTTTAAAATGTCCAAATAGATCATTTTTTTTTTTTTTTCATTTTTTTTCTGGCGGTTTTGTTTGCTTTTCATGATTATCTAAGGCGTATCTCCACCATCAGACACAGTTGTCAGTTTTATCACACAGTAATATGTATATTCATATATGTCCAGTTTACAACAGAGAACAAATATTTAAAATATTTTCTTCATTTGAAAATAAAGCAATATAAACACAAAATAAAGTTAACACAATATCAATTTGGTACTGCTTAGTGCATTTATATATAATCTCGGTTATTACCAAATTTTGTAGTGTTTTTTCAAATGGTAAATAGTTCTATTTAATAAAATAGTGCTCAATACTCTAAACAGTAGAGTATTTATTGTAATACTAGAATAATATAAAGGCTTATGTCAATCATTCGGCCTTATGGCTTCACTAGAGCAAAATTGTGTTGGAACCTGACCATTTTGTATCTTATTTATTATATTATTACTATAGGGATCTACAAACATTGTAGAGTTGTATTAGATTAAATACTAAAATATATAAACTAGAAATTGGGTAATATTAATTTGCTATTGCATTTATTATTCCGAATATGACTAAAAAAACATTTTCCTTCATACAATTTTTTCTGCCCATTTTTAAATGCAACAAATGGGGGACCTACAGTAATGCGAATCAAGTAGGTTAACTAGATAAATATGCATTTTTTAAACAAAATTGAACATTTATTAAATTATTATATTATATTTTGAGCTCTTGTAATATATACACTATTGAGCTAATAAGCCAACTATTTTTGTGTCAATTTAAAGGAATTTATATAATGCTAGCAGACCACCCAGCGTTGCCTGGTCATAAAATATGCTTAAATATGAAGGCCCGAAAGCCACTCGGGGATTAGGGTTATTGCGTGTACAGTAATCAATGGGACAATATCGTAGTAATCGTTAGTAATGGAGATCTGATAAAGTGTCTTACTTAAGGGGGCGGTTTATCAGGAATTTGTTTATGGTGGACTTGAAGACATCCAAGTTGTAGTCAGGTAGGAAACAGGCAAACGAAAGAGAGTTCCACAGGCGTGCACTTCTAAGAAAGAAGCTTTGTTTATGGAATCTACATTTTGATTTAGGCACAGATAAAGAGTGGGGAAAATTACTGACAGTGTTTTCAGCTAGGCGGGTGTTTTTCATGAAAGATTGGCGAGGGGGGACCAGAGATTGGAGCTCAGACGAGCACTTCCCATAGAAATAACGATAAATTTTAATTTTAATTAATTCCCAATTAGTTTTTTGTCAGTTTTCTTATGGGATTATCATTTTTAGTGAACTATTACATATAATTATATTCATGCAGATATTCGACATGATTTATACTTGAGTAATATTTGCGTAAAAAGATTATAGTAAACACAAACCTTTTTCTATATATATTTATGTATGCATATATATGTTTAAAAAATTTGGCCTACTAAACTCCTCTGTCAGTTTTTGGTCTACAGACATGAAACTCCATATATAGGGTATTTGAACCCATGCAAAACCTTATATTTGGGTTTTAGCCAGGGAAAATCGGTACAAAAGTGTGAAAATTTTTTAAAAAATGGAATTTGCCAGGTGAAGGTCGAACGACGGCATTACGAATATGTATGCGTAACGTAATAGCTATTAGATCATGTTTTAATTTTTAGATTTGCAGCAAAAATGTCTTCATAGTTCAGGCATTAATGTCAATGGAAAAAGTAAATCGTAAACTAAACATTTTGGTTTCGGTTCTTGTTGTGGTGCACAAGTCATTTTTTTTTTTTAACTTTTTAAATATTTACTATATATTGGTCCAATATAATATAATAATAAATACGGAATTAGCATTAATCAACATAAGCATATTTTATGACCGGGCAATGCTGGGTGGCCTGCTAGTATATATATATATATATATATATATATATATATATATATATATATATATATATATATATATAACTGTTATTTGTCCTAGATATTTTTAAATATATTTTATAACTGGTACTTATAATATATATATATATATATATATATATATATATATATATATATATATGACTGCTATTTGTCTCACATATTTTTATAACTTTTATATATCCTTGATATTTTTATAACCTTTATATATTTTTGATATTTTTATATTTTTAAGCATTTTTATACCTTGTTTATATATATATATATATATATATATATATATATATATATATATATATACACACAAATATATATATATGTATATATATAACTGTTATATATCCTTGATATTTTTATATTTTTTAAATACATTTATATAACTGTTATATATATACACACACACACACACATACACATATATATATATATATATATATATATATATATATATATATATATATATATATATAACTGTTATTTGTTCTTGATATTTTTATATTTTGAATATATCTTTATAATATATATAAATACATACCTGTTATTTGTCAAAGATATTTTTATAACATTTATATACCTTTGATATTTTTATAATTTTTATATATCCTTGATGGTTTTATATTTTTATAACTGTTACTTACATATACATATATTTCATTACTGTTATTTGTTCGAGATATTTTTATAACTTTTATACAACCTTGATATTTTGACTATGTGTTTTTTTATTGAGTTTAATTAGAACACATGAATTGAGTTAAAATTTATTTCAAGTTTTTTATAACCTATTTTGTTGCTTTCATTTTTTTATGACCTCTCTGAAATTTGTTTTTCATCTCAGCCTTCATACTAAGAACTTGGCCTGAAGAAACCCAGCTGATTTTCAACTGGAGCTGAAACATGTCAGCAAATGTGTAGCCAAAATGTATAAATACAAAATAATTATACTAATTAAATATATAACTCTACTTGGTATTGAGCACAATAAGGATTCACTCCTGTAAACAAAACCTCATCGGAATTATATATAGAAAGAAAGTGGATTGATTTCTTTCGATTTTTGTGATTGTATTCAACTAAAAATGTGTAATACTTTTTCTTTAATCCTGCGTTTGTCACCTGGCTGTTCCAAACATGGTAAACTCCGTGGGGTGTTCATACACCCCAATACAAAAATGTTTATAGTGTTATTATTTTGTAAAATATATTTATCCTGATGGTTCAGGATATATCTACAATCCCTGTTGAACAGTTTGAATCACTTGTATCTTGTTGATATTAATATAAAATAATACAATGAAATAAATTATAAAACTAAGGAAAAATGAAAAAAATCTTAGATTTAGATCACATTTATTTTTAAAAAATACCCACAGGATACACCAGTTTGTTATTTTTTAATATCTATGATAAACACAAAATGTTTTCAGGGATTGAAATAGCAAGAAAAATGAATATGAGTTCATTACATAAACATTACCTTTCAATCTGATTCATCTTAAAGGAAAACTGAAATACAACTGCGTCATACCACATGTTCTATACTCTGACTGAGTCAGGAGAGTATTTGGAGGGGGGGAAAAGAAATAAATTGCCAACTAGAAATTATGAGCACTTAAGAAAAATTGGGGTGAAAAAACACCACATGGGACTAACGCAGGGTTAATTGGCGCATCAATAGTACTGGATCCATTGCGATTTAGAAAAGCGTTTTTCTGTTAATCTGGAATTCTAGCTGTCAAGCTTCTGTAATTGAATCCAACTTTCGAGAATATGTTTTTCAAGCGATACCTCAGAAGAAAATGTACAAATCAGACTATCAATAGAAAAAATATCGACAAAATGGCTTCTTGTTTTCTTCATTGATGCAATTTAAAAACTGTTGACGTTCCATCATTATTTACAAAATTTAATACTTTACCCTTTCATTTTTTTTTTCATAACTTTTTATTTATCTTGTTGGAAATTAAATGTAAAAAAAAAATTCTTTTTCTTGCTTTCTTTGTTCTTCTTCACTAATCACTGTAAATGCTTTCCGGATAAAACCGATTATTGCAAACATTCTTCTCTGATGAGAGTTCATTTCCCAGAAAGTTAATATATTTTCATATATTTTCATATATTTTAAATATTTTCATATATTTTAAATATTTTCATATATTTTCATATATTTTAAATATTTTCTTATATTTAAAATATTTCCATATATTTTAAATATTTTCATATACTTTAAATATTTTCATATATTTTCATATATTTTAAATATTTTCATATATTTTAAATATTTTCATATATTTTAAATATTTGACATTGTTTCATATCAGTTTTTAGATTTGTAAATAGGCAACAAAATATTTTTGAAAGATATTTGATCATCGTTTAAGAAAAAAAAAAAAGCGATGTTATTATTTTATTGTAGGGTAGATGCAACTCTCAAACTTGGAAGGACAACCGGTTCAGGAGAAATAAAAAAAAACAAACTCAAACACATTTTCCTCTAATACTAGAAACACAGAGACTTTTCACATCCTCAAAGACAGTTTCTGAAGCCAAACAAGATTATTATTGGATGACATTTTTTTAAGGTGCGCTTTTGGTTTGCTTTTTTTTTTAATTGAGTAAGTTATACAGGCTGGCAACTAGAAAAGTAGAAACTTGAGTTTGTAAATGTATTTCCATGTTCCTGAAGTTAGGAAGAAGAAAACAGTAAACCAGCAATTTATTTTTTAAGAGATGCGTCCAAAAATGTTCCACAATACAAGAACTATAATGGATAACAAAATATGGACGTGGCACCAAAATGGTGCGAAAGACTTACACAGCAATGGTTTCAATTCAATTTTTTCAGCAACAGATATATTTGAAATAGCATTTTCATTAGTCTGTTAGTCTGTCATAGATAAAATTGAAATAGCATTTTGACAGTCTATTGGTCTGTCACACATAAATTTGAAATAATATTTTTGGTAGTTTATTGGTCTGTCACACGTGTTTAATATAGCATTTTCAGCAGTCTATTGGGTTGTCGCAAATAAGTCTGAAATAACATTTTTGGCATTCTATTGGTCTGTCACACGTAAGTTTAAATTAAAAATTTCGACAATCTATGGTCTGTCATACATGTTTGATAACATTTTCAGAATTCTATTGGTCTGTTACACCTAAGTTTGAAATAACATTTTCTATGGGGAATGGAGGGGGGGGCGTATTCATATATTTCTGTCTGTTAATCTGTTACAATTTAGTTTGAAATTCACCAGTATAAATATTGCATTATTTTTTGAATACATACATCTATGCATCTATGTAAGAATCTTTATCCATCTGTCAAAGGGTTAGTTGGTCTGTCACACTGAAGTTTAAAACAGTATTTTTATCACTAAACATAAACATGGAATTGACATCCTGATTGTTAATTAGTTGCACCTATCCGATGTTGTCCGGGATATAATGAAGTCATTTTAGTTTTTTATTCTTATTTGCACATTTCGTAAAAATTTATACAGAAAAAGAAATAAAATTTTTGTTTGAAAGTATGGAACTCTTGTTATAATTTTCAATTGCGATATAAGCTGATTTTTACAGGATTATTTACAAATGTTTCATGTTATTAATCGTCGTCAGCGGACTAAGTAATTTTTAAAAATAAATTGGAGCAGATACATGGAGGGCATTGCCAAGGGTGCTGCAAAGAAGGTAGGCCCTCTCTACCGCGTTAGAAAGTTACTTATGCCTGAGAGTATTTCATACCTCTACAAAGCCATCATTCGTCCATGTATGGAGTATTGTTGCCACATTTGGGCTGGTGCATCTGATACTAGCCTCTCACTCTTAGACAGGGTGTAAAAGAGAGTCACCAACTTAATAGGTCCCGCACTGTCTGCTAGGTTTCAACCTCTGTCCCATCAATGAAATGTTGCATCCCTCTGCCTGTTTTACAAGTATTTTAATAGTAGGTGCTCCAACGAACGACAAGCCCTTGTACCCCCTTCGACATAAATATCCTCAACAAACCCAGCAAGCAGCAAAATCCCACCCCTACACAGTAGAAATCCCCAGATGCGAGAAAGCCTTCTACTCTAACTATTAGACTTTGGAATTCCCTCCCAGGTCCCTGCTTTCCTGACTGTAATGACATGCAAATGTTCAAGTGAAATGTAAACAGACATCTTGCTGCTCAACTCCCTAAATAGTATCCCCGCAAATTATGTTCCAAATAGTAGCCCCTACATCGAAGTGGTACTGTGCTTTGTTTGGGATGAAAATGTAATAAAATTATTTTTTCTTTTTGAATTGTAGCAAAGTATATTGTCAATAACATGGTACGACAATCACAAATGAAAATTGACTAGTTAGAATCAAAGTTTGATTGGTCAGCTTTAATGCTATCTTGGTCTAACTTTCAAAATACAACAAGGTACCTTAATATGTTAGATTTACCATTTTTTTGTGTTGCTACCATTGCATTGAATGTCAACTTCAGAAAATTTGGCCACCACAATGAAATGTGACATCACAATGCCAGAAGTAATTTTGAACCTTACGTTTCCTGTGTTTCAAATTGATGAAAAATTATGGTGAAATGATCTTGAACAAAAAGAATGTTTATTTCTTGCTTTGGGGTCTTTTTTTTGTTGGTTTTTTTTTCACTTTGTTTTTTGGGGTTTTGGGGTTTGTTTTTTTTTCACTTTGTTTCAAGTTAAACGATGCTAGCAAATTGTTACAGCCACAACATTCACCATTCCAACTGATTAGCAGTTGGCTTTTGAAGAGGAATTAGGAAAGGTCCTTGAGAAATTTGCCAGATAGAAAAAGAGGTGATAATTTTGGTGCCATTCTCCCATGATCATAATTTATTAGGTAAATCAATAATCGCATTTCAAATTCTAATGAGCAAAACATATATATATATATATATATATATATATATATATATATATATATATATATATATATATATGTCTAAATAAAACAGCCATTTTGCAATTTACATCCTTTCTCCACTGACGATGGTTTATTACCTGAAAGGACCTTTGGAATTAAATACCACCCACAGTTAAAATTCAGGTAGATAAATGAATAAATATATATTAAAAATATAATCAATAAAAAAGAAAAAAAAAATTGAATTATTTATTATTCATATATTTATTTATTTATCTTCACACAACGACTGTACACTCCTGCATCGTTCTAGCCTTCTAAAAGTACCATATATATATATATATATATATATATATATATATATATATATATTGTGGACGGCGAAGCACGTGTCAGTGGATAATTATATTTTAAAAATAATACATATGCCGCTCCCCATGTGGGGGTACCAAATTGGTTAACGGGAAAGTTGTTCCCAACTCGCATTTAGATAAAAATGCCCTTTCATAGATAATTGAAATCATTCAAAACGTATTGCAAAAACAAAAACAAACAACATCCAAGTAAATCACGATATATCCAAACATCGTGCGAAATGGATAAGCGGTAAGGGGCTTCGGTTCATTGTCGTGGGGTCCCGATTGCGAGTCTCGCTGGATTCGACCACTCTGGTGGGTCGTGGATGGCAAAGCACGTGTTAGTGGATAATTATATTTTAAAAATAATATACATATATATATATATATATATATATATATATATATATATATATATATATTTTATATATATATATATATATATATATATATATATATATATATATATATATAATGAAAATAATGGAAATATTATTCTGACAAAATAGAGAAATAAAAAGGAACAAACCGTGTTATGTGTTCATCAACGTTTCGTCTATATTTCATCCATAGGAATTCTCGAAATAAAGACGAAACGTTGATGAACACATAACATGGTTTGTTCCTTTTTATTTCTCTCTCTCTCTCCCTCTCTCTCTCTCATATATATATATATATATATATATATATATATATATATATATATTGTTGAGCTCAGGAATGTTTCTATGGAAATGTTATTGTTGCATGAAATTTCGAACGAGATCCTTCATTTAGTCGCCGGAGTAGTATGTTCTCGTTTCGACAGCTAAGACTGTAGTAGTCCTAAATAATTCTGAGGATTAAAACGTCCTAAAAATAGTGTCACTTACAATTAGGTTCTACCTCGTGTTTTATCGAGTACATGACTGGTCTTTGTATAAATACATTAAAATAAACTTTGCTTTTTAGACTCCAGGTCTAATCCATTCTATAAACTATAAGAAAAAAAAAAAATAAATAAATATATATATATGTTGTTTTTTTTTAAATATTTTATAGAATGAATTAGCCCTGGAATCTAAAGAGCAAAGTTTATTTTAATGTATTTATACTTTAAAAGAACAATGCTCATAGTAATGCAGATATATAATAAGCTCAATAGGTATATTTATACTAGAGCTATATTAATATTGAGTATAATGATTAATAATTTTAAATTATAAATCAGTTTCAAAAGGAAAAACCAGCAAAATCAAATCGAGTGTACGATCGTTTCGGAAACGATATTCATTTTATTAAAATTGACAATAATTGAGAAATATTTTTGTTTTTGAATGTGATTTTCTCATCGTCAGCATAAAAAGAGGGAGGGTGGAGAAATGTAAGACACTTAAATAGAACTATTTCAACCATTCGTGGCCAAAAATTCAACATGCCCACATATGTACTGACGTACTTTAAAACAAATTTTTTGATGAAAATCAATTAGGACTATCCGCATTACTTACTACAAAAATGATAGTTTATTTTGGTGTCTTAAACTTCCTCCCCCTCTTTTGTGCTGATGAGGAAATCATATTCGAAAACTATCAATCAATAATGTCAATTATTGTCAATACTTTTTCTCAATTTTAATAAAATATCGTTTCCGAAACGATCGCACACTCAATTTGATTTTGTTTATTTTTTCCTTTTAACACTGATTCATAATTTACAATTATTAATCTTTATACTCAATATATATATATATATATATATATATATATATATATATATATATATATATATAGATAGATAGATAGATAGATAGATAGATGGATAGATAGATAGATACACATCATTAGTCAACATTCGAAAACCAAGAAATGTATTTATCTCTCATGATATTTTATTCATATTTTTATAAAGCATGTCTTACACATGCTTTTTTGAATAGCAGAAACTCACTAAACAACTCATCAGAGGCAAAAATAGTTGGAAATTTTTTTTTTTTTTCTTTGGAATAAAAATGGATTTTGTAAGAATAACAAGGCCGATAACCATTAGCCGCATACTCTCGTGTAATGAATGAATGTGTGAATGTAGGAGTGACATTAAATTCTTAAAGATAAACTAAAATGACCGAAAAATGGGCTGAAATGACTTAAATAAATAAAAAGTAAATGACTTAGAATTAACTTAAGGATGAATTGAATGACCTAAAAAATAACTAGAATCCTTCAAAAACAACTTGAATGATCTGAAGAATGACTTGAATGGCTTTGAGACTAACTGGTTGTAAAGTGGGTGATCACTTTACATTAAATTAATACAAAAAAGTGATCTGTCACTTTATATCACAAAGTTACAAACAGAAGTACATCATGTAGTAAGAACAGATACTATACTTTGATCTTGGCCATAAGGCCAACAAAAGCGGTATTTATTTGCTCTCCACCGAGCAAATTAGACACAAGGCCGATTTTTAATGTGAGGAGTGAAGGGGAAATGGGGACCAACTCCCCGGAGAGTAGGGGAGCAGGATAGTGACAATTGGTATGAAGGGTTGCCCCTACATTGACCAAGGTCTTATATGTGGGGTTGCCCCCACATATGGTCTTTGCTTGCAGTATGTATTTATTTGCTTCCCCACTGAGCAAATTAGGCACAAGGCCGTTTTTTAATGTGGAGAGAGAGGTAGGGGGGGGAAGGGGGACCAGCTCCCGAGAGGTGGGAAATGGGAGCTGGATAGTAACTGTTGGTATGAAGGATTGCCCCTACATTGACCAAGGTCTGATATGTGGGGTCACCCCCACATATGGTCTTTATTTGCAGTATCTGCCGGAACAGATGGTATTTATTTGCTCCCCCACCGAGCAAATTAGGCACAAGGCCGATTTTTTATGTGAGGAGTGAAGGGGGAGGGAAGGGAAAAAGGGGACCAGCTCTCGAGAGGTGGGAAATGGAAGCTGGTTAAAGGTCAGGCATGTGGGGTTGCCCCCACATCTGGTCTTTGCTAGTCATAGCTAGTCATAGCTTGCAGTATCTGCCGGAACAGATGGTATTTATTTGCTCCCCCACCGAGCAAATTAGGCACAAGGCCGATTTTTAATGTGAGGAGTGAAGGGAGGGGGAAGGGAAAGGGGGGACCAGCTCCCGAGAGGTGGGAAATGGGAGCTGGTTAAAGGTCAGGCATGTGGGGTTGCCCCCACATCTGGTCTTTGCTAGTCATAGCTAGTCCTAGCTAGTCATAGCTTGCAGTATCTGCCGGAACAGATACTACACTTTAATTCTGGCCAAAAGGCCAAGAAAAGCTTAAAAAGCTAAGAACAGCATCTATTAACAACAGACCTTTGATCTTAACCAAAAAGGCCAAGCACAAAAGTGTTACGGACAGACAGACCAACCGACGGAGTGACTTATACAGTCACTTGCATGCAAATAAAAATGTTGGTAAAAGGAAATGAAGATATTCAAAGTTTGCAGAAACATAAGAACCAAAACCAATGAATCATTGTGTTTATGGACACTTATCCCAAAGAAATTGAATTCAACCCCTGTGTATGAACTCACTGTTTTTCTGCCATCTTTTATTATTGAAAAAGATCTTTCATAATCCTTATATATATATATATATATATATATATATATATATATATATATATAAATATATATATGACAAAAGGTCTATATTTCAAATTTCAAGATGTTGTTCACTTTACCATTTATTTCTTTCAGCATGTGAAAAAGTTTACTTTTTGACAGCACCTGTTTCATAGCACAGAACCATTCATATAATTATCATGCCCACACTCCATTAACTTTAAACGAAAAAAAAAAAAATTAAAAATTAAATCAAAGATGGTGTAAATATCACAAAACAAAATTTCAACTACTCTTCCAATTTTTTTCAGATTTTTGTAATCATATCCTTATTATTTTTATTTATAAAGTTGATGAGTTTTTATTCTTCTGATGAGTCAGGGCGGAAAAGATTAAAAAATTGACATAATAATTTTATGAATGGTTTTGTGCTACGAAATAAGTGCTGTCAAGAATTGAACATTTTAACATGCTGAGAGAAAAAAACAGTAAGATGGACAATACCTTGAAATTTGGAATATAAATTTTTGTCATTTATTTGTTATATGCTCTGTAGTTACATCGAGCTTCATAAATTAAAGGATTGGTATAAATAAAAGGATTGGTATAAATAAAAGGATTGGTATAAATAAAAGACGAAATATAATTGAATAAGCAGAATTTTCCCATAAAAATATGTATATAATCTTGGAAGTTTATATATTATTTAATTAAATTTTTTAATTTCTATATATTTTTTAGCATTCGTTGGAAAACTATTTAGTCAGTAAGTCATTTAATCACCTGCCTATATATATATATATATATATATATATATATATATATATATATATATATATATATATAACATACAGAAATCCAGGCTTGAAATATTCAAAAGTAGGAATTAATGAACTCAACAAGGTTGTTAGATAGTGCTCAATAACAAGAGCAAAATATTTTTTCTTATTTATTCGAAGGTAAACAGTTATATCAACCTGAACCATTCGGCGGTATAGAAAAGAAGGCTTTTTTTCTATAACGTCGAATGGTTCAAGATCGCCTGACAAAGTCTCATTGACTGAAATAGATGGCTGTGTGTAGCGACCAAATGTAACTGTTTATCTTCGAATAAATAATAAATATATATATATGTACATATATATATGTACATATATATATATGTACATATATATGTACATATGTATATATATATATATGTGTGTACACATATATATATGTACACATATATATATGTATATATATACATATGTACATATATATATATGTACATATGTATATATATATATATATATATATATATATATATATATATATGTGTGTGTGTACATATATATATATATATATGTGTACATATAGTGTCTGCTTTGCATACCTGTCTGAACATACCAGTTTCGATGCCATATACAGCATGGTCAAACTGATTAAACTCTGGGACACTATATACATTGTAAATGTCTAGTTTTCAAATAAAATACAGCTCTTGTACAATCTACAATTGAAAACTTTATTCTGCTCCTTTATTTTTTCAACTAATGATATACTATCTATGGTCTTGGAAGTTTTTCAACCTTTAAAAGTATATGGAAAAAAAGAAAACTTTTACTCCTAAATTCTTTGTTGTAAAACTCCTTCGCTTGAAAGTCAATAAATCTCTTGCAATACATTAGTTTGCTTCTAAGAATTTATGCTAGTTTTAATGTTATCGCTGTAGGGATCATCAGTTGTTTACCATAAAAAAAAAAAACTGGAAATAAAAATGAAAGTATTTTATTTCAGCATTTATCAAGCATATATATATATATATATATATATATATATATATACATACACAATTATTTTTAAAAAATGTTATTTTTATGTCATCCAATACTAATTTATACCAAAGCAAACTTATTATGTTTACAATTGATTTTAAAATGTGTGCAGTAAATAAAATATCGAAGAAAATTTGTTAATTTTTTTTTATAAAATAATCTAAAATGATATAATGAAAAAAATCTTGAAATAAATGTATTTACCAGCTCTATTTCTAAATATCGAGCTTGACATTTGTAATTAAAATTAGATTCTCTTGTAAACTTAATGTACATTATATATACGTGTGTGTGTGTGTGTGTGTGTGTGTTAAGAGTGTGCCGATTAATTGGCAGGTAATTGGTAATTGGTCAAATTGGCCAATTTGCCGATTAATCAGCCAATTAATTAATTTTCTCTTTCCTATTAAACTTAAACCATTTAATCACTGCCAACTGACTCATCAAATAGCTTTCACACATTAACATAGTAACTGCTAATTTAACTTACATTTGTTGAGTGTCTGGCCACTATTATGATTTTTTTGCCTTCAAAAAATAAAATTACAAAATACAAAGTACAATTCCCAATTTTTAAATGAATATAATTAAACAATTAAGTAAGAAAAAAGAAATTACAAACTAACTACAAAGTAGAAATTGTAATTCATTAAATGGATAACTGTAAGCTGAAGTTCTGCACTTGCTGCTGCTCTATTTCCTCTTCTGTTCTTGCTGCCTCCTCTGTTCTCAGTCTCCTCAATATTTAAAGTTGAATAAGTTGTAATCTCGAAAGATGAGAGTTTCAGAACACATAGGTTTATACACATTAACACCTTTACTAAAATTCACTAATATATAGACAGAGAATTGTAGAGACATCGTTTTACTGCCCACATAGATTCAGCACTATTTTAAATAATAATTCAATTATAATTGCAAACCTTTTTTTTTCAACATTGTCAGAACTGTCATAGGCCCATTTTCCTGCAAACTATACCTACTTTCAAGCTCGTGTGTAGCTTCTTGTCCTAGTTGTACTATTTTTAATTTTTCTTCGATTCTACCAACACTTTTTCGCAAACGTTGAATACTTTCCTCAAGGCACCTCTACCAGTATGGCCTTCTATCGTGCATTTCCCTCTTTTTCTTCTGTATTTAACCCAGACGATCTGCAATATGTTATGCCACTGCATACAGAAGCCTTTTAAGTTACTTAATCGATATTATGATCTTGTGAATTACGCCTTGAACTATTTTTACCTCGTTTTTCATCTTCCACAGATGAATGTGGTGCACTTAAATATTTTTAAGTCATTTTACTCAGCAGTGGTAAGGTTTCCTGTGTCTTCTTCCATCATTGAAATGGATCATCATCTCTTTTGAATAATGGTAAAGCTACATAATGATCAAGTTCTTTTGTGCACTTAAGCATAAGGGATTTACTCCTTTTGAGTTTAGATCGTGATTCTTGTTTCTGTTGTAGTTGCAGTCTCCAAGTTTAGCTCAGCTTCTACCTCTTGAGTTTTGATTTGTTGCTGTAGGCTTATTTGAAGCTAATTCATCAAACAGGCTTGAAAGAGATACAGTTTTACTTTCACTTTAATCTTCTTGTCCCTCAACAGAATTTAAAGCAGTGTATCCTGATGATTCTGCTTCATCAGTGGAAAGTAGAATATGAAGAATCCAATTCTTAATAGTGTTTTTCATGTGATTCTTTGGAAATTTTAATTTGAATCTTGGATGTAGGAAAATAGACACAAGTTTTCACAAGAAACACTAGACTAGCTGAAAACATTATCAATAATTTTCCCCACTCTTTATCTGTACCTAAACCTAAACATAGATTCCATGATCAAAGCTTCTTTCTTAGAACTGCACGCCTGTGGAATTGTCTTCCGTTTTCCTGCTTTCCAGCTTTCTGTAATATGGTTGTCTTCAAATCCAACGTGAACAAGTTTCTGATGAGCCGTTCCAACTAAGTTAACAAATTTACCGAACTTCCATTACTATCGATTACTATATTGTCCTTTTGACTACTCTACACTCTTTAACCCTTATCCTTGAGTGGCCTATCGGCCTTGATAAGTGGTGACGTACTATGTAAAAAAATAAATTTAAAAAAAAAAAGTTTTTATCATTTATATAGGATGAAAATATTTTTTCCATTGATTCATTGAATTGTTCAACAGTGGTAAAGATTCCACTAAAGTCAGAAATATCAGAATTAGATTGGACAGCTTTTGAAAGAAATAATCTCAAAGCTGAAATTGTAGGTATTATTGATGTGGTTGATGTTCTGTGACTTGCTTCTTTAGTGATTTCTTCAAATGGACTCAGGAACTCGATATGTTTTTCGAACGAATCCGCATTGGTAATTTGTTAACGTAGGAATCTTATGAACAGTACACATTACAAGAACTTTTCATTGTTCTGAATTTATGTTCAACTTATAATACACTGAATTCCACCATGTTGTCACATCTTGAATGAATTTGTTTTTCCAAATTAAACTGATCCTGTATTTCAGTTAATTTGCTAATTGTTAATAGAAAGCGATTACAATGAGAGAATGTATTTCTGCTAGGCGTAATGGCTGTCTTCACAGCCTGAGTTACAATGTATGATAGTTATTCTAAATCACATTCCCTGACACCAGCAAACATATTTGCTCTAAATCCTGCAAGACTAAGACAAGTTTATTGAAGATTTGGGTTTGTATTACTGTACACATAGATTCGAAAAAGTTGTAAAAAAAACAAATATATAATAAATAAATATTATCAAAGGCAAGATAAGTAACTTTTCTACCAAACTGGACACATTTTTTTTGTTTTTATTCAATGTAACATGTTTATTCAGCTCGAAAAATATGCAGTGTTTACCGATGTATTGGAAAATTCAAAATGGCGCCCGACACTCTCTTTAACATGGTAAGTTTGGGAAAAGGTGTTATAAATAATAAACTAGACAAAATACTATTAAAAAAACACCGAATATATGTCAACTTATGTCACGGTAACATATAATGAGCGAATTTCTAACAGTATTTTGTCTAGTTTATTATTTATAAAATCTTTTCCTGAACTTACCGTGTTAAAGAGAGTGTCGGGCGCCATTTTGAATTTTCCAATACATCAGTAAACACTGTATGCTTTTCGAGCTGAATAAACATGTTACATTGAATAAAAACACAAAAAATATATCCAGTTAGGTAGAACAGTAACTTATATTGCTTTTGATAACATTTATTTGTTATATATTTGTTTTTTGACAACTTTTTCGAATCTATGTGTACAGTAATACAAACCCGAAGATTTTATACTCATTCAGAACATCGCGCAATTCCTCACTTATTCTTGCACCTGCGTGTGCACCAGGGAATAGAACAGCTCTAAATACAGTTCTGCACTGACCAAAGTCATTTGAAAACGAATGAGCTGTCAAACACAGAAAGGGAGCATTATCTGTTGTAGCCATCCAAATGTCTGTAGTTCATGAAATGTTAATTTCAGCAAGAGACAGTTGAATTTTTGTATTACTTTTATAAATATATCGAAATTATTATTTTGGATGGAATGCTGTAATTTGAACAAAATTTTGCAATAATCCTATTAAATCCAAAGTCAGATGTTACAGAATATGGTTGAATATCAACAGCAATCATTTCTCCTATCAGATGATGGATCTCTTGTAATCTGCGATCATTAATACCCCAAACTTTCTTTTTGGCCAATATCAATTCTATAATAGTTTGGTGTTTCGTTGGAGGCTCATAGTTGTTGCCACTTGTTCCTGGAATATCTGTCTCTGAATATTCATTGTTTCCTTTTCTTATTTGCAACTTTTGCTTCTTCTGAACGAACCTTTCTAAGATGGTCTAACATATTAGTCGTAAAAGTTTTTTTGTTTTTTTTTCGGATTTGCTACCTTTTGATGTGATGGTTTAACATAACTTGCAGCATCTGTATCCTTATTTTTATGCTTCGAGCAGAAACTTGCTGCCATAATGGTTGAAGGTCTGTCGTTAATATTTAGTTAATATTTATGTATTTAAATTACATATGTCAGATATCTAATTATTAATTATCTCAATAAAATATTATCTAAACCAGAAAAGTAAAAAAATATGTAATGGTAGAAAGAGTCCAAAAATAAGGAACAAGAGTATGACTAATGAAGAACGCTTTATTTTCGGTTCATACATTGTCAAAATTTACTGTACAATTCCTCAACATGAAAACTGAAAGATGAAGTAATAATTTTCTTTGACAAATGATTTAAAGTACAAAAAAAAAAAATTAATGTTAATTTGATAGGAAGAGAAAGGAGAGAAATTTTCCATATGCTTTAATCTATTTGCTTCAAATTCAGTGCAGTTATAAAAATCTACATGTTAACAGTGCATCATGGCCTATCATGTCTCTTCAATAAATTTTTACTGGCAAGCAAAAGGGAATTGTCTTTGTTTACAATTTAATCTATACTAGCAGTTCAGCCCAGCTTTACTCGGGGCCTATGTACTGTTCATAACTTTATGTGCATATGCATATGTATATATTAAAAGGTTTGGCTCATGTCCAGGTAACCTACATTTAAAATTTCAAGTGTTTAGACACAAAATTGGCAGAGGAGTTTGGTAGAGTCTGTAAATGTCAAATCTTTCAACTTTGACCTCTTGGCAGTCAAATTTTCGCCCCAAAACTGATTAAAAAGCTTGCTGTATGTCTGAATACCCTTTATGTAAAATTTCAAATGTTTAGACACAAAACTGGCTGAATAATTTGCCAGAGACTACAAAGGTCAAATCTTTTGAACTTTGACCTCTTGGCAGCCAGATTTTCAGCCAAAAACCAATTAAAAAGCTTGTCCTATGTCTGAATACACGTTATGTAACATTTCAAATGTTTAGACCAAAAATTGGCTGAGTAATTTGATAGAGACTGCAGAGGTAAAAATATTTTAACTTTGACCCAGTTTTGACTACTTAAAATTTATTGTTTTCGGCTCAAATCAAATTAAAAAGTTTGATCCATGTCCAAGTAACCTATATTTAAAATTTCAAGTGTTTAGACCCAAAATTGGTGGAGGAGTTTGGTAGAGTTTTCAAAGGTCAAATCATTGAATTTTGACAGCCAAATTTCTAGCCGAAAACTGATTAAAAAGATTTTCTCAAATTTCAATACCCCTTATGTCAAATCTCGAGTCTGTAGACTGAAAATTGACAGAGTAATTTGATAGGGAAATGTACATACACAGACAGACAAGTTCACTTTTATATATAGATTAGTATCATTTAAGACAATATTTGCTCATAAATCGGCATAAGAAAACCTATTAATCGGCTGATTAATTAATAATCGGCACATCCCTAGTG